>NC_066836.1:24450564-24679114 GCF_001640805.2 Lates calcarifer
GGGGGGAAGGCTAGCAGGAGCTACGGGCATTAGCACAGCATTAACTCATGAACTGTCAGATGTAGAATACAAATTCTTTGGAAGCCACTGATCAATCCTGATTCCTCAATATACACCATCCCCATGTAATGTCAAACACATTATACGCTGCTTTTTCTACATGTTCCATCCTATGTTTACCAAACTGGCAGCAGCCTACCACGCACAACATCGCTGCTCAACATATGGCCACATGGCTATGTCACCCTTCAAATCACAGAGGTGATAATGAACAGATGGACAGATAGATAATTCCCACACTTAAAGCCATTTTGATGCATCAGGTTCATGAAGAGACTTTCTCAGTGTGAAATCTATACAATGGCTAACCACTGGTCAGAGAATACCATGGCTGTTCATCTTAGATTCAACCTGACTGGTGTAGCTCATACTATCTTTCATAAAAACCCTAGGCCTGCTCAGTGGAGCAGAAGGCACCAGAATTTCATCAGCAGTAGTGACCCAAGAAAACAAATGTGTAAAAATGAACAGGGGAGGAGGTCACCTGTCACAACAGGCCTGGGGTAAGGCATTATCAGAAAAACTGCTCACTCTGTTTCTCTTGACCCACACAACATGCCTTGGACATCAGCATGACACCTGATCCAGGTGCCAGATTCTAATGCTTGGAAGACTAGAAGAATGAACTGCCCTCCGTCATTTTAACTCTATTCCTAATGATCCCAGACAAGAATTTACTCTAGACTTTTTGTTTTGTTTTGTTTATTTATACATTTTTTTATGGCCAATAGATCCGTTAATATTCAAGAATTCCTTCCATATAGAGCAAATGAGGCAGTGATATTCCAGCAACTCCTGTGTTCTGCTCAGTAAAATTACTGTTCACACTGTATATTAATGTCACACTACAGACTATTTATCTGGCATATTTTCCACTTGACATTTTGGCTGGTGATGTTTTCATCTGCACAGATCCAGACTGGGGGTTTAATAGCCCTGGGGGAAGTCAGTATTTTGGAGCTTGCATTAGGCCCACGTAGTCAATGGTCACTGAGAGATAACCCTCTTCAGTGAGGAGACACTCCAGCCACGAGGCCTTAAGGTCTTTTGACATACAGTGTGGCGCGAATATAGAACGCGAAAATGTGAGATACTTTCCCACGAATATGCAGAAACTGAAGTTCCACTGTCACCCATTGCAGACATTTTTTATGATGTTGGTGGGACAATTTGAAGTCGTGTTCAGCATGCACTTGAGGAGGCAGAGACCAACTACTGGGATCCTTTGACCCAGAGCAGTCTCCGACAGCCTATGTGATTCTGATGCCTTTATTTGTGGTGCAAAAGCTCAGAAAAATTGACCTCCTTTTGAAAAAAAAAAAATCATTGCTTTTCATCATCGCATAGTATTTGCATTCTGTGTGAAAGCAGTAATAACAAAAACAACAGCTTGACCTAAGAGTAGTTGAACAGTGCCCAAGTGACCAACCCAGACATTGTACTAGTTAGGAAGTGGATGGACTAAGTGAGGTGCTGGCCACCATAGGCTGATGTAGAGCTCAGAGGAGAAGGAGGAAAGATGAGGTCTTGCTGAGGAAATTTTACTGCACCGAATGGAATATTTTCTACCTGCAGATCCTGCTGCCCCATGTGTACCACACCTCTGTGATGGAACAGATACACAATGGCCGCTTTGGTATGGAGAGGACTGCACTGATTGCCTCTGAGTAGGTACAAACCCCCACAGTGACCAAAGTACCAACTTTGAATCAACTGTGTTTCAGGGAATGTGTCAACTGCTCAGAATTGAAAGGATATGGACCATCTCAATTCACCCAAGACAGCCAAGTGAAATGCTTTAATGCCAGTCTACTGAAAATATTGGCTACCACTGCTGAGTGTGATGATTCCATATACAGTTATGGCTTATTGTACAACCAAACACAGCTTCATAGGCCTGACACCCAACATGATGCTCTTTGGGTGTGATATAATTGAGCCTATCAGCCTGATTGCTAGTTTACCAGGTGGTATGGGAGGCTCTTGGAAGATCTATCAAGCATGCCAAACAATAGCTTGACAGGAACAAGAACTTGTCAAGTCTAATACAGAGTTGTGCAGTATAAACACTTGATTAAAGGCACCAAGAGAGTGAAGAATAAAATAACTACCTGTGAGGGACCCTACCTTATCGTGAGTCTACAGGGGGCTTAGGTCAAAGGTCATCTCAACACATCAGATTTTCCTGACAGCCTTGTTCAGCCTCAGCTGGATGGGGAGTAGTGTTATCAGTCCAGCCTTCCTCCATTAGGGTGGTGGCCTTGTGGGAAACCTGTATGGGTGTGATGTTGAACTACAGTACCTTGATGAACTTCAAGGTATTGTTGGAATCTCCCTCGTGCCTGAATGAAGAAAAAATGCTATTGCAGTTGCAGTGAAGATACATGCTACAAGCAGAGGCGGCTAGATTTGCGCCCGGGCAAACCACCCCCCCCTCCCACACACACCAATATACTATATTAATAATATATTATATTATTTGTATTATATATATTCTTAAATACAAAGACGTAACTAGAACAAAGAAAAAACAAGTTCAATAAATAAAATACAGTATATAAATTGTACATGCTTGAAAAATCCCTGAAGAAAGCAAAAAAAAGGCAACTCTATATATATAATCTTAAATAAGCTGGAAGCAGTTTGTGTTGTGTGGCCTGGCGTCAGTCTATCCCTCACCCCCCTCCCCCTTGCCTCTGCGGACACACACAACCTGTATGACTCTCAGCAGCAAGTTGACGTGACAATGAAGGCGCCCCAGCGCCCACTCCACTAACTTAACATGGAAATGAGCGGTAGTCTAGAAACTGGCGAGTTTTGTTTTGAGTTTAGTTTTTTTGTTTGTTTTTTTGAGGGCGCTCGCCCTCGTGCTCCCTCACATAGATTGCGCCCTGGGCGGTCGCCCACATTGCCCATAGCAAAAACCGGCCCTGGCTACAAGTAGTGAGTTATAAACGTCAGTGAAAATGTGTCCAGATACGCTCAGGGTTGTAGTAAAAAAAACTGTTGGAAGGCTGAGTCGTGTTTAGGGGTGTAAGTCACAAATTTAATTGCGATATGATATTATATTGATTCTATGGACAACAATTCGATGTGTGCCGAGATCTGCTACTATATGATTTCGATTCAATTCAATTCAGGAGCCAGCGATTGATATGAGATAATATCATATGCTGATTTAACACAGTCACTTCCATTCATATCAAATCACAAACAGCAGCTAAAATATAATTTCACATTTTTATTCCTGAGCTCAACCAGACATCTAAATGAAAAACAATCTTCTCTTTTTATAAAAATAGATGAATCCTGTTCACTATAAAGTTACACGTTCTAATATATTGAGTTTTAAATTTTTCACATTCTACTGAGAGAATACTAAATTTCTATTTGTATACATTAAAGCAGGATATTGTGTAAACATAATCTTAGGGCCAGTATTTCCTTCTCTCTCCCTCTCTCTCTCTCTCTGATGGACGGTATAATAAAATTAAATCAGTCGTGCCTTTTATTGTGGCCATTACCAGAAGCTGGGCTGCAGTAGCAGCATGCTACTGCATGCTGGTGGTGTGATCACACACACACTCACCTGCTGCAGCAGCTCAGAGGCAGATGCCCAGCTGAACACTGTGGACAGATTATGGATTATGTTAACTACACCATATTTTGAGTATTGAACTGCTGGAGCTCTAAAACATAATAAACATTATAGTGTCATAATCGCACCTGACTCTCCTTCACCTCCTTGCGCTGAAGAGCCAGTGCACTGGGCCTTACGTGGAACAGCGCCACAGAGTAGCCACAGTATCAGGTGAAGGGGAGTACGGTGCAGTTGTGACACTTAGTTTTATAATGTTAGATAGCTGTGTGTGAGCTGCACGAGTTACCTGAGGTAGACGCACAGGTAAAGCAGTGTGGCCCAGTTTGCAGACTGATTTACATTCTCATAATGAATGTCAAATTAAGGTACGCTACTATTTAATTAATGTAAGTACTCTAACTAATGTTGTCTTGCTAGCTAACAATCATCTTAACTGACATTTAAAGTAGGTGCAGTGCACTTCATGCTTAGGAGTGAAAGCCTGTCTGTTGTCATGATTCTCTAGATATACACTTATCACTTATCATATGAATTAAGTAAAATGTGAGCACATTTTACTATTTCGTGCACACATTTCATGACCACTCCAGAGCTCCATAGCTTACCATGGCACCGACCACATTTTGAGGTCCGGATACATACTACATTTGCAGGGGTGTGTGTGTGTGCATTAGTAAGAGAGAAGCTTCACCTCAGGGCTTTCTGCCTGTACCCTTGTAGTGGACTGAGACAAGCGGCAGATGGTGCTGTTTACCAGTGATCTATGCTGAGGCTGGAACTGATCCTCCTGCGGTGGTAGACAAGACATGCCACAAAGGTCAGCTAATAAATACCTTTGGGTGGTTGTTATGAAAGATGTTGAGAAAGGTAATATTCAAGAATTCTGCAGTCATGGAAAATATTAACATGATACATGCACCTCACTAGAAGGTCTACAAAGGCATGGACCCTAATAACAGTTGTGTTCTCTGCCTTACCCAGTGCTCATAACACAATCAAAAATATGTTGAGATTCAATTTTACTTCAATTCAATTTTATTTATATAGCACCATATCACAACAAAAATCATCTCAAGGCACTTTTCATAAAGAGCAGGTCTAGACCATACTCTTTAAAATAGATATTTACAGAGAGAGACCCAACAGATCCCACCATGAGCAGCACTAGGTGACAGTGGCAAAGAAAAACTTCCTTTTAAGAGGCAGAAACCTCGAGCAGAACCAGACTCAGTGTGGGCCATCTGCCTTGACTGGTTGGGGTGAGAAAGAGGGACAGAGTGGGGTAGAAAATAGCAACAGGAGAACATAGCATAATGCAGATTCCATGTAAAAATGTAAAGGGGTATCAATAATATTGAAGAGGTAATAGTAATGACAATTAAAGTAAAATGCAATAATAACAGTAATAGAAGAAGCAGTATGAATAATTTCAAAATAAAACAGCAGGTGTTGAGTGGGGTTGTAGGAGCAGCAGGAGACTTGTTATCACAGATCAGACTACAGCTCTGGACGCAGAAATATTTGCAGAAAGTGACAGAAGAGGTGAGAGAGAGACAAAAGAGCACAAAACTGCAGGAAAAAGAAGATATCGAGTTAGTAACATGTAATATGGGATATGAATCCATACTGAGAGAGAGAGAGGAGCTCAGTGCATCATGGAAATTCCCCTGGCAGTCTAGGCCTATAGCAGCGCAAAGGATCGTTCAAGCAAATCTAAGCCAACCCTAACTATAAGCTTTATCAAACGGAAAGTTTTAAGCCTACTCTTGAAAGTGCAGAGGGTGTCTGACCCAGACTGGCCCAGACTGGGAGGAGTTTCCACAGTAGAGGAGCCTGATAGCTGAAACCACCAGCAAACCAGCATTCTGGGAACGCAATGTTCTAGTGGGATTGTAGGGAACTATAAGCTCTTTAAGATGACGATAAGATGATGATGCCTGACCATTAAGGGCTTTGTAGGTGAGGAGGATTCCAGATTTGACTGGCAGCCAATGTAGAGAGGCTAACACAGGAGAAATATGGTCTTTTTTTCTAGTTCCTGTCAGTAATCGTGCTGCAGCATTCTGGATCAACTGCAGTGTCTTTAGAGACTTGCTGATACATAGCATGCTGTAAAATACTATATAGTATTTTCCAACTGGATCAGGTTCCTAGCCTTGTTTGAGTTCCTGATCTTATATCACTATCTGTTTTTAAATGACACATGGTGGAGTATAGATTTTTGTACCTACCCAACAGTCCTGTGTCCTTGATGATTATAAGTCACTGACATAAACCTTTACCACGTATTATACAAGAAGTAGTTTCAACCAAGCAATCTGATTGGTCAACAAGACATTTAGAATGTACTCAAATCAAACACCAGGCAGCAATACTAAGCCTTGATGCCAAGAAGGCTTTTGATCGGGTTAATTGGGAGTTTCTATTCCAATTATTGGACAGATTTGGATTTCATCAAATTTTTCTCAAAACTATTAAAGCACTTTATAATAAACCAAAAGCCAGAACAATAATATCACGGGTATTAAAATATTAGACTGAGAATACAAGATTTCTTTATTTGCTGATGACGTTTTAATTAGTTTGTCAAACCCTGAAAATTAAATTCTGGAATTATTATCATGCTTAGATGCTTTTGGCTCGGTCTCAGGCTATAAAGTGAACATCCAAAAGACCCAAATACTAAACTTCAATTACAATCCTAGCCAAAACATTACCTCTAAGATTCAACTAAAATGGGATTTAGAACATATGAAGTATCTGGGAGTCAACATTCCAAAAGATCTATCAAACTTATACAACTTAAATTTTGATCTATTAAATAAGAAATTAAAGGAAGATATAAAGAGATGGAATCTTATTCCAATATTAAGTTTTGAATCTCGGATTGAATCGATAAAAATGAACATCTTGCCAAGGATATTATATCTATTCCAGACCCTCCCAATTGAAATTAATGATAAACAATTCAATGAATGGGATAAATCATTATCACGTTACATTTGGCAGGGGGAAAAAAATCGAGAATAAGGTTCCAAACTCTTCAAGTGTCAAAACATAAGGGTGGACTGGCTCTTCCCTGCCTAAAAGATTACTATATATCAGCCCAGCTAAGGATTCTGTACTGTTGGTGCGTCTCAGATTACAAAGCAAGATGGAAGGAAATTGAAGAAAACATATCTGGGAAGACGCCAATTCAAGCAAGAATAGGGGATAAAAGACTAAGTAAATGCTTGATGGGAACAGGAAATAAATGGATCAACTTATCTCTGAAAACATGGTTAAATGTTATCACTAGACTTGATATGTTAGAAGAGGTAAAGATCCTGAGATGGTGCGGCTATGATCTTGACTTTGCCCCAAATAAGATGGATGCCAACTATAGGGGATGGGTTAGCCGGGGTCTCTCCTCATATTGTACCTTGTTCAACCAGGCAACACTGAAGAGCTTTCAGATGTTGAAAAGACTACATGGTCTCAACAATAGTGACTTTTTTAGATTTCTTCAGGTACACCACCACCTAAACAGCACTATGTTAAAAAGTCAAAAGGCGTTTGAAAATAGTTTATTGAAGTGTTTATCAGTCCTTATAGGACAGATTCCATGCTTAAAGTCATCTCTAGACTTTATAGAGGCCTACAGGAAATAAAAATAGTGAATACCACATATATAAAACAAAAATGGGACAGGGAAACCAACAGCTGCCTTTTAGAAGATACCTGGATAAAATACTGTGAATTTTAGTGGAAGATATCATGGTCAAGATCTTTTGGCTGGAAATGTCTCATTAGGTATTTCATTATACCTGCTCAGCATGGCTACCATACAGGATCTTCCAGCTGCTGGAGGTTGTGTCGTTCTCAGGAAGCCAATCACTACCATTTGTTCTGGGCCTGTCTAAAAATAAATATTTTCTGGCGCAAGGTTTATTCAGAACTAGTAACTATATTTGGAACTGACATTACATTTAACTGGGACGAACTTCTTTTTGGGCTTGTACACTCAGGTAATGTAAGTGTGAAAAATAAATATTTATTTGGAATACTGAGTCTAGCTGCTAGGAAAGCAATTACAAAGAAATGGCTCAAGCCAGACATCCTATCTATAGATGAATGGTATGATATTATTTACGATATATATGTAATGGAAAGAATTGCTTTTTCAATGAGGCTTCAGCAATCTAAATTCAATGACATCTGGAAGCTGTGGCAAATGTACATTCCCCTGAAACGCCCTTCTTTTGTTTAAGTTTCTTTTCTATATCAAGTCGTACTTGATTGGTTAAGTACACTGCTGTAATAATGTGACAGAAAACACCCCATGTTCATGTTGTGTTACTTCATAAAATGCTTTGTAAAAGGATAAACAATAAATAACAAAAAAAAAAAAAAAGAATGTACTGAAATCAGCATGACAGCACGCCTTACTCATCACTAAAAATATTACTCCACCATATACATTTTACTTTGTTGGTAATAGTTGTATAATTGCAACATTACACTCAAGGCTGTGCTTTAATGTCATTTGGGAAATCCTGAGGTGTCTGAGATGACAGTTTATATTGTTAAGGTGGATATGGTACAAACGTTTTCCCGTCAAACGAAATGTATTTTAGAACAATCCCATCCCATGTGATGGCTAGGTCTTGTCTTTAGAGCCATGTTCAGATTGATCCCACTCCCATCTCTGCATGTTTGATATAAAGCTACAACCAGCAGTTGGTTAGTTTAGCTTAGCATAAGCCATTACTACAAACAGGGGAAACAGCCTGGCTCTGTCCAAAGGTAAGTAAACCCACCAGCAGCTCTGAAGCTCACAGATTAATAGGTTATATCTTCTGCACAAAACCCAAAATTTTTTAAAGAGGTAACTATGTCTTGGCTGGAATAATAACTTCCAGGAATCTCAGCTGGTTGCCTCGCAACTGGTCAGTGGTATTACAAGTACTCAGCTATAATTTTCCCACCACTGAGACACCACAGCATATCCTTTGTACTTGTTTACTTTGTGACATTTCCCCAGTTTAAAATTTACAGCATCATCTTTAATATTTTTTACTCCATCAGATACTGTCTGAGATGTTTTTACTGTTGATTAACAGTTACAATAATAGACTTGCATTTCATATAGTTTTATGAGACTAGCTTGTCAGATATTACAGTTGCTACAGTTAGGGCCACCTACACTGGGAGAACACCAGATCAGTTGTTCTAGGCTCCTGGGTAAAGGGGTGGCCAAAATGGCCCTCTAAAATAAACTACAGAAATAATTTGTCAAAAAATACATAATACATGAAGACTTTACATTTTATTTGTAAATCATATAAAAATGTTTTTTTATCTTCCTAATTTTCCTTGAAATCATGGTTAAAAACAAAAAACAAAAATTTTACTTTTACTAATAAAAAATATATATAATATTGTCTGTCAAATGTATCCATATACTTTGGCAAAGATGGCAAAATGTCAACCCAGGACCAACCATTCAAAAAATATGTGAATTGTTGAGGAATGTGTCAATCACGTTGCACCTACAGCTGTCTATGCATCGCATACACTTCTGAATGGTAAGTTAAGCTTTATATGCTCTCTCTTGTTGAAACAGCTGATGATATAATGTTCTTGCACACATTTCACATGTATGTGTTAGAGTCGTGGTTAGAAAGTAGAAAGTGGTTTATAGGAGAAATTTGGTATTATTTCATTTGAGGAAATAAAAATGGATTATTGGTCATGAATCTGCTGTAAAGAACCAGATTATTTTGCAGACCTGTTTGTTGTTTTATTTATATATGGATCCACACAATTGATACATTTTGTATCATGTATACTTAATAATAATAGTGTTGTTGACACTAAAATATTTGTGTTTTGTATATGTCATTATTGGCTTTTGTGTGTTGTTGCTGGTATGATACAATACAAATGTTGCCTTTTGGACATCATACTTTCTCAGGCATGAGCAAGATACATGACAAGCCTGACTGCATTTGACAGTCCATCTAATCCATGACTTCCCTTCAAAATCCCCATTCTAACACTACAGTGGTTGCTAAAGGGCTTCATTTTCACACTAAATTACTTTCTAATGCTACTGGCCATCAGCACTCCTTCCAGTCTTTAACAGGCTCTGATGCATCCTGCAGGAAACATGGAGGAGACTTTGACCCAACTGAGAGGATCTTCCTGCCATCAGCAGGTTTCTCTCTACAGGATGCTGGCAGATGATGGAAAAAGCCCTTCAACTGACACGGAACAACACAGATGGGCCAGATCCCATCTCAGCACTCTCCATCCTCCCATATCCCCACAGCTCTCCTCCTTCCTCTGTTTGTCCCCTCTCCTCATCTGTTTTGCTCTGTTCTATCATTCTTGCTCCCTCAATCCCTACTCTAAAGATTGAGATTTATGATGCTTACAATTAAACCTATTTTATTTATATTCCAGTGTCCCTGATTAGCACAAATTATGAAAAATGAAGGTCTTTGTTACCATGTATTGACCGCATCATCATATATGTTGCAATATGATAATTTTTGTCACACCATGGCCATGTCATTGTTTCTATCTACAATTATACAAGGTGAAGAACATGAAGGTCAGTATTTAGAAAACTACCTGAAAACTGTCGGCAGAACCATATCTGGGAACAGTAACGTCATTTATGTTAACTGAGAACCTGCAGTCAAAGCAGCATGCTTGTCTTGAAGACCTCATTTCTTTACACACAGAAAGCTTTTCAGTGCTTTACAATAGCCTGCTGCCTACTGTACTTTGAAGAGCTTTCTGTGTGTGTGTCTGTATGTGTGTGTATGCGGAGGTGTGTTCCTTTGACCTTGATAAGCTACATATGGCCTACCACTTTTTTATACAGTGAGCCCCCACCAGGCTTAATGGACAGCCCTGGAGTATACAGCCCCCCCCCCAAACACACACACACACACACACACACACACACACACACACACACCCCTATGCATATGCAGTATATATCCTGACCTCAACCTTATTTTATACAGAAACATCCTTTCTATGACAGATTGTTGTAAAACATATTCAAAATTTTGCCTATATTGATCTGCAGTAGCATCAAAACAGAAAAGTAATTATAGACAAACAGAGAATAAAAATAAAATAAATAAATAAATAAGTAACATAAAGCTGGGCCCCTGGTGAGCTTTTCAAAATGGCAGCACAGAGCAAAAAATTCTCTCAAATAAAAAAACAAATAAAAATTAAAAAAAACACTCCACCACAGTAAGAAATAAAATGAGCTAGAATGAATGTCGTTAGAGGAAAGAAAGATTCAGGGTAAAAAAAAAAAAAAACAACCAGGGAAAAGAAAACATCAAATGACACCAAAGCCAGCAGGAGTAGGATGGAGTCTGACAGCTAGGAGGGGGACATTACCTCTAAAGCTATCTGAAACCTGAGTAAAAATATACAAAACCCGAAAATCCAAGTCAAGCAGGAACTAATGAAATTCATAAACAACTTCACATTAAACAGGAATTCAACAATTTCAAAACAGAGATAAAGCAAAAGTTACAAAGTGGGATTTCTGCAACCATAGTATGAGGTTAACCCAAAGCAGAGCAACGGGTGGAAGAAACGGTGACAGCTAACATGTGGTGACCAGATGTCCTGGTTTGTCCAGGATTGTCCTGGTTTAAAGCTGGGTGTCCCAAGTCTGGACAAATATCTGTAAAACACTAAAATGTCCTGGATTTAAACATTTACAATGTATAAATTGACCTTATTTGGTGCACTGTTCATTAAATTATAAATCATTCCGCAGTAATAATGAAGACTTTAACTCCCCTTCTCTCTTGCTTGGTGATGTCATTTGGAACCTGAGTCTGAGCAGTGGTGACCAGCGGATGGAGCTGGGTTATTGAAATCCTGCCTATACATCTGCTTGACCAATCATAAGTCAAATAGCATCAAATAACTTAATTACCACCAAATTTATAAGGAGAATTAACACTTGAACAATCATTGGTGTGATAAGAACTACCTAAATTAAGGAATTAATTTTTGGATCATTTTAATCATTTTGACTGTTTGAATCCATATGACATACATTTTGCCAACTTTTGCTTTGATGACAGCTTTGCACACTCTTGGCATTTTCTCAGTCAGATTCATGAGGTAGTCACCTGGAATGGTTTTCAGTTAACAGGTGTGCCTTGTCAAGAGTTAATCAGTGGAATTTCTTGCCTTAATAATGTGTTTGAGACCATCAGTTGTGTTGTGCTGAGGTGGGGTTGGTACACAGTGAATAGCCAGTGAATATTTTACTACTGTTCTAATCCATATTATGGCAAGAACCACTCAACTAAGTAAAGAGGAACAGTCCATCAAATGCTATGAAAAAACTGGCTCTTATGAGGACCGCCCCAGGAAAGGAAGGAGTTCCCAGAGGTGTTGAGCACTTGTTGGCTGCTTTGCCTTCACTCCATGGTCCAACTCATTCCAAAAAAGGCTTCAAAAACAAATGATGGTCACATGAAGCACAAACCAGATGGGATGACATGTCTCTGCAGAATGCTGTGGTAGCCATGCTGGATAAGTGTGCCTTAAATTACAAATAAATCACCAACAATGTCACCAGTACACCTCCTCCATCCTTTATGGTGAGAACCACATATATAGAAACCATCCACTCACCTTTTCTGTTTCTGACAAAGACATGGTGGATGGAACCAAAAACCACTGGACTCATCAGACCAAAGTACAGATTTTCCACTCCATTTCTTGTGTTCCTTGGCCCAAGCAATTATTTTCTTCTTCTTCCTCAGTAGTGGCTTCTTTGCAGTAATTTGACCATGACCTGATTCATGCAGTCTCCTCTGAAAGTCAAAGTCAAAAGTCAAAGTCAACCTTATTGTCAAACCTGCTATATGTTCAGGACATACAGAGGATTGAAATGCCATTTCTCTCTGACACCCAGTGTTCATGCATTAATAAATAAGAGAAACAATAAACAAAAAACAAGAGAATTAAAAGGGGCAAAGCAAGGCACAAAGTACGAAACTATATAAGAACTGTATGTACTTAGGGTTAGGGTTAGTTATATTATATATATATATGTACATTCTGTTAGACCTTTTTACAGCTGTTATGTATGTAATATGTGTGTAAGGTGTTGAATAGATAAATAAATAAATGTTCGATATTGGTGTGGGTTAGAGTCCAGACTTATTGAGGGCAGTGGGGAGAGATGGTAGGGAGTTCAGCATCCTGACAGCCTGATGGATGAAGCTGTTATTCAGTCTTGTGGAGCGGGCATGCAGGCTCTGGTACCTTCTCCCTGATGCAGGAGCTGAAAGGCCATGAGAGGGGTGGGAGTGGGATATTGCACAATCCTGGCTGCTTTGTGGGCGATGCTTGATGAGGAAGTACAGCAGCCAGTTGCAGAGAGAGGGGTTAAGTCCCAGCCAGTGGTCCCTCTAAGCTGTACGCCTGCACAATCGCACCCTGCTCCCGCTTTCTCCACGCACAGCAAAACTATGTAGCGCATAAAATTACTGTGTGCAACAGTGTGCACGTCTGATGGTGCTCACAGTGGTCCAAGGAATTCTCAGGGAGTTTGTGTGTATGCTCAGACACATGAAAAATTAGGGGGAACATTGGTCCCAGCATGTCCAGTGTCCGGATTAGCTGCAGAGGGATGACGGTATTAAATGCTGAAGTCTATGAACAGCATTCTCACATATGAATCTTTATGGTCCAAGTGTGTGAGGGTATAGTGGAGAGCAAGGGAAACTGTGTCATCAGTGGACCGATTTGCATGATATGCAAACTGATGGGGGTCCAAAGAGGGAGGAAGGATGGATTTGATGTGCTGCATGACTAGCCTTTTGAAGCATTTCATGATGATGGGGGGGATGTCTTCTGTGCAGGCATGTTGTTTGGTGCTTCAAAGCGTGCAAAGAAGTTATTGAGATTGTTCAGCAGAGAGGTGTCACTGGCACAGTTCTGTGGTGGGGGTTTATAGTCTGTGATGGTCTGGATCCCTTGCCACAGGCTCCATGTGTCACTGCTGTCTCTGAAGTGATTGGTTATCCTCTTTGTATATTGGTGCTTGGCTCTCCTGATGCTACGGGACAGGTTGGCTCTGGCTGTCCTTAGGTCAGCTTTATCTCCTGCTCTGAATGCTCTCAATGTTCCGGGCCCATAGCAGCCTCCAAGCATTTGGTGATATATGCAGTGACACTCTCTGTATATTCCTGTATGTCAATGTGGTGATTGTGAGTGGCTGCCTGCCTGAACATGTCCCAGTCTGTGGTGTCAAGGCAGTCCTGGAGGGCAGAGGTGGCTCCCTCAGGCCACACACATACCCGTTTCTGCATTGGTTTGATGACTTTCACCCTTGGTCTGTGCCGGTTTTAGCATGACAGTGATGTGGTCAGAGAGGCTGAGGTGGGGTAGGAAGGCAGCCTTGTATTCTCCTTTGAGAGTTGTGTAGACCAGATCCAGTGTATTATTTCCCCTTGTTGGAAAGTCAACACGTTGATGTAGCTTTGGTAAGACTGTCTTTTAGTCTGCTTGGGCGAAGTCCCCGGCAAAGATGAAAAATCCATCAGGGTGTGGAGTCTGTTGCTCACAGATTGCCTGGTAGAGTTCTCTGAGTGCCTCATTCTACAGCTAGGACATGGGGGGATGTAAACAGCAACCAACAGTATGGCTGTGAATTCCCTTGGTAGGTAGAAAGGTATCTTGACTTGACTATCATGAACTCCACCAGCAGTGAACAGTGTTTACAGATTACCATAGCATCATGACACAAATCACTCCACCGGGCTCTGTCTGCTCGGTAGCACATTAGCCAGTCGAGTCCAGGGTGTTGTTGTTAAGCCATGTTTCAGCAAACATGAAAACACAGCCTTTCCTGACTTCTACCCCCTGGGTAGATCTCATAAAACTAAGGCTTGTATGGGTTAGCTGCTAACCTGGTCTTCTGCTTCCACTCAAACTGTTTTCGGCGTCTTCTTTCCAGGTGAGGGCAGCAGTCGAGGCCAATGGTTTGGAAGACAGACAGAGTAATCCGTGACTCTTAAGTACCTCTGCTTGTGAGGGATTCAGGTGTTTTTTGTTCATTCAGTTGATGTCTAGCAGAAACACGACTATACTTCCACCTCGGAAAAGACGAATGTGACGGGCAACACACAGATAAACAATTAAACAACAGTTGATGTTGAGATGTGTCTGCTACTTGAACTCTGTGAAGCATTTATGTGGGCTCTAATCTGAGGTGCTGTTAATTTGTGATTTCTGAGGCAGGTAACTCTAATGAACTTGGTCTTCCTTTCCTGGGGCGGTCCTCATAAGAGCCAGTTTTTTCATAGCATTTGATGGACTGTTCCTTTTTACTTAGTTGAGTGGTTCTTGCCATAATATGGATTAGAACAGTAGTAAAATATTCACTGGCTATTCACTGTGTACCAACCCCACCTCAGCACAACACAACTGATGGTCTCAAACACATTATTAAGGCAAGAAATTCCACTGATTAACTCTTGACAAGGCACACCTGTTAACTGAAAACCATTCCAGGTGACTATCTCATGAATCTGACTGAGAGAATGCCAAGAGTGTGCAAAGCTGTCATCAAAGCAAAAGGTGGCTACTTAGAAGAATCTAAAATATAAAACATATTCTGTTTGTAATTCCATATGTGTTCCTTCATAGTTTTAATGTCTTCAGTATTAATTTACAATGGAGAAAGTACCAAAAAAAAAAAAAAAAAAGAAATAAAAACATGAATGAAAAAATGAAAATAGAAAAATAATAAAATAATAATAATTAACCAGTTACAAGATAGTAAGCCAGAAAAATGCTGATACTGATCATATTGTGGGAATTGTTGTGTCTCTGTAAATAATATTATAAAGCATATGGTTTAGAACTGCTCTTAAATTGCACTGAGATAACTTCTATTGTGGTTTGAACCTACATAAATAAAATTGACTTGACATATCAGTAAAATGTTCTCTGAAATATGAAGAGATAAAGGAACAGACAGAAACACAGAGAGACAGATAGACAGAGATAACATTGTTCAAGTTTCAGTTCAGAGAAATATAAGATAAGACTAGAAAAGCACTATATAAGCACAGTCCATTTATCATTTTACCATTTAGACGGCATTGGCCTGGCCTCCAGCTCCACTGTATAGAATCATTATCTTTGATCAGGATATGTTCTTTAGCTCACACATAAAGCACAGCCTTCTTTCACCTGCCAAAATCAGATTTTCTGTCTCAAAAGGATGCTGAAAAACTAGTCCATGCATTTTAACTGTACAGAGTCATCTCTGCTGGACAGGAATCATCCAGAGCACCACCCAGCAGGATCACACAGATTTTACAAACACACCAGCTGTCTGATGTATGGAGGGTTTTTAACAGTAGTCATAGACAATACACCTGGAGTCATTCAAATGAGAATTTTTTATCACTAGCTCAGCTGGATCGCCTCTATTGTTTTCACATCATTTAAGTATTTTTAAGAGGTGTCACATTCAGCCTGTGGGTTTTAGTGATCACTCTTTAGTCTCCTGCTCTGTTTTCATTAAAAATATTTGTTTAAAGAGTGCCTATTGGCATTTTAACACCGCTCTTTTAGACAACCAGGCTTTTAAAACTGCTTTTAAGTATTTTTGGGAGAGCCATAGAGAGAGCAGGCCTGCCTTCCCCAGCACTCAGCAGTGATGGGATTTTGGCAAAATACAAATCCAGCAACTATGTCAGCAGTTCACTCATAATGTCACAAGAGAGGTAACCCGATCTTTGAAAAATCTGGAGCTTGAGGCGGAAGAACTGCAGTCCATAGCAGAGTCCTCTGGAAATCGAGGGCATTTAGACTCCCTCAAACACAAAAAGGCAGCCATAGCCAACCTGCTAGTCGTGTCAGCCCAAGGGGCTCTGGTCAGGTCCAGGTTTTTAAATGTAGCTCAGATGGGCGCCCCATCTCAATTCTTCTTTGGGCTGGAGCAGAAAAATGGACAAAGGAAGATCATTCACTGTTTACACACAGACAGTGGCTCTGAGGTCTCAGACTCATCTGAGATCTGAAAGTTTGCTGTCGGTTTCTATAGAAACCTCTTTAAGAGTGAATGGACAGGATAATCCAGATGTGCACAGCAGCCTCCTTGCAGGTCTCCCTCAGGTAAACTTGAAGACAAACTCGGAGATGGGGGCAGTTTTAACGTTGCAGGAGCTGATGATGATGAGTTTGCAAAGTGGGAAAGCACCAAGTATAGACGGTCTTCCTGTTGAGGTCTTGAAGTCTTTTTGGTCCATCTTAGGAGGTGATCTGCTCGAGGTGGTGTCGGACAGTTTTCAGAGAGGACAGCTCCCTCTGAGCTGCAGGAGGGCCGTCATCACTCTGCTACCCAAGAAGGGAGACCTGCAGCTGATTAAGAACTGGAGGCCAGTGTCGTTGTGCACGGATTATAAAATCCTTTCCAAAGCTTTGGCCCTCAGATTGAAAGAGGTGATGGCATCCATCATCCACCCTGACCAGACCTATTGTGTTCCTAACAGGCTCATAAGTGACAATGTTACTTTAATTCGTGATGTTCTGGCAGTTTCCAGTGAATTGGTTTTTGACACTGTTCTGATTTCACTAGACCAGGAAAAGGCGTTTGACCGAGTTGAACACCAGTACCTCTGGCGGACTTTAGTTGGGTTTGGCTTCAACCCTAGGTTCATTGCCAAGGTCAGGGCTCTCTACAGTGACATTGCGAGTGTGCTGAAAATCAATGGCGGGTTGAGTGCGCCATTTAGCATTGGTAGTCCCAGTTCCACAGTTGTCCAATGTCTTTTAAAATGTCTGTCTATGCCGATGATCTTGTTGTACTTGTAAATATACAGAAGGATGTTGATGTTTTAATTGACACTGTTAATTTATTTGGCTTTATATCTTCTGCCAAGGTCAAGTGGGGAAAAATCAAGGCTGTGATAGTGGGGTAGAGGCTGGGGGGTCAGCTCACCCTGCCTGCTGAGCTCACCTGGAAAAGAGGTGGGCTGAGGTACTTGGGGGTCTTTCTAGGGGATGAGACCAGCACAAAGAAAAACTGGGACAATGTTATTGAAATGGTGAAAGGCCGACTAAACAAATGGAGGTGGCTCCTCCCCAAAATGTCATACAAAGGCAGGGTCCTGATCGCCAGTAACCTTGTGGCACAGGTTGGCTTGCTTGGATCCTCCAGCCTCTCTCCTCTCTCAGGTACAAAGGCTTTTAGTTGATTTTATTTGGGACAGGATGCATTGGGTGCCACAGAGTGTCCTCTTCCTTTCAAAGGAGGAGGGGGGGCATGGTCTGGTACATTTAGCAAGCAGGGGTGCTGCTTTTGGATTTTAATTTTAAGTTAAGTAATTAGTTTTTAATGGAAAGCACTTATTTTAACACGTCATCTCTTCCCAGTTTTATAGTGTTTTTTGTGTTTTTAATGTTTGGAACCTGGTCAAAAGGGAGCGAGAAAAGCAGGCAGTTTCTCTGCACTGGTTGCTGCAGGAGCCTGTCTTTCACGGAACAATCCTGGATTGTCCAGGCGGGATGGGCTCCTCTCTGGCTTCTCGGTTCCAGGCTGCAGGGGTCACTACTCTGGGTCAGGTTGTGGAGCTGGCTGGGCCCCATCTGCAGGACTCTGCTGGTCTAGCCTCGAAGCTGGGCTTTAGGTCCAGGAGAGTCACCAAACTACTTCTTGATCATTGGAGAAAGAGACTGAGTGGACATGAGCTCCTGATGTTGGATGCTTTCTCCTCAGGTGAAGCCACTGTGAGCAAACAGGACTACTTCCCCCTTATCCAGCTGAGTCTAGACCTGAAGGACTGTGCAGGTCCTCACCTGGACCGTTACCCTCAGGCCTCTCTGCAGGAGGCCTCAGGAAAGACCTTTTATCACTTGATGGTAAAAACACTTAACAGGAACAAGTTGAGTGGGCGCGTTGACACTCCCTGGAGGAGTCACTTGGACCTGGGGGGGTCGGGACCGGCCTGGAGGTCTCTGTATAAACCTCCACTGACAAAAAGTCATGGGGACCTACAGTGGAGGATTCTCCATGGAGCTGTAGCTGTGAACTCTTTTATTTCTGTGGTGAATCCGGAGGTGAAGGACAGATTTCCTTTTTGCACTAAGAGGGAGATGGTGTTTCATTGTTTCACTGGGTGTCACCGATTGTCTGCACTGTTTTTCTTCCTGCAGAGTGCGTTTGCAGTTTTTACTGAGGTTTTTACAAAAGAGGTTTTTATCTGTGGTTTTAAATACACTCGCCAGAAGAGGGAGAAGAGTCAGCTCCTGAATTTTATGGTGGGTCAGGCCAAGATGGCAATATATGTGAGTCGAAAGAGGAGGGTGGAGATGGGAGAGACCATCTCTCCGGTTCTGGTATGTGTAGAGCTGATCAGGGCCAGGATCAGGCTAGATTTCAATTTTTATAAGGCATCAGGAAACTTAAGTTCTTTTAGGAACATGTGGTGCTACCAAAATGTCCTGTGTCAGGTGATGATATGATGAGTATGATGATCTGTTGTTTGGGAAAATGCTGAGGATGTGATATGTTTGTGTATATGTATATGTATATGTGTATGTGTATGTATTTATATATATGAGTAGGTATGTATGTTGTTACAGTTGTGTGCATTTGTGTGAATATGAGAGATGTGTATATGTGTATGTGTTTTTAAAGGAAAGAAAGGAAAAACACAAATTGAAGCTGTTTAGTAGCAGCAAATAAAGTTGTGTTTAAAAAATTAAAATCTCTCTTTCTCTCTCTCTACAGTATGGATACATATCCCATAAACATGTTACTAACTCAGTATTTTCCCTTTCCTGTAGTATTGTGCTCTTCCGTCTCTCTCTCCTCTTCTGTCTCTTTCTGCAGGTATTTCTACCTCTGGAGCTGTAGAGTCTGATCTGTGATGACAAGTCTCCTGCTGCTCCTACAACTCCACTCAACACCTGCTGCTAGAATTACAAATAACTAGTACTGCCTCTAGTATTACTGCTACTATTGCGTTTATGACTTTTATTGTCATTACTATTATTACCTTTTTTGTATTATTGATACCAATATCCATTTTTACATGGAATCTGCATTATGCCATGTTCTCCTGTTGCTATTTTCTACCCCCATCTCTCCCCCTTCCCCTTCCCCTCTCTCTCTTTCTCAACCCAACTGGTCAAGGCAATATTTAAATGATGACATTGGCATTATTCTTTTTGTTTTTCATTGTCACTGAACTTCCAGTACCATCACTGTTTCCCTGCATCAGCTGGTGGGGATATGCTGCTGCCCATTTGCCCTCACATCAGCCATAATCTGTTGCTCAAGATAGTCAGCCCTAACCCTAACCCAGATTTGATGGATATAGTGTTATGTTGTCAATAAACATTTTTACATGACCAGCTCTGGAGTCATACAATTGTCTTCAGTTGTCCAGTGAAGTAAACATGCAATCACAAATATGGTAATCTTTCCTATCTCTATCATATATATGATGTGAAGGCAGCATGCATGCAGCTTCATGGAGTCTTATCATCACGTTTTCAGGTTTGGTTCCATCATGCCTATGAGACTACAATCAAAACCAAAACCTGTAAGTCCATTGTTCCCTCTGTTTTTGGTCTCTACCAACTTCTGAGGGTTGGTCTCTAACTGTGATTATCAGCTATTATAGAAAGCAGAGGGGTTGATAAGAGCAGAGTTGGTGGAAAAAATACAGCTGAGTATATCTGCAGGAGCTGCAGAGTTGGCAATAATTCCCTGTTTCACATTTCACATAACACATAGTCATTTGATCAATTTTTTGTACAAAAATATTTCATAGAGCAGAACAGAGTCTCATTACTGTTATTAATTCTCCTATAATGTCTGCTCTGAGAAAAGTCTGTCATATGTTACATTATAGAAAAACAGTGTTCATATGTTTTTAAGCCCCTTAAGCACAAACTCTGGTATGCTTCAGCTACATAGACTTACTTTATAATGTGTGGTGGGGACAATGTGTCATAATTGTCTGTTTCAGAGTACAAATTTGTCAACTCTTCATGAACATTATATTGCAAACTGGCCAGTTTGCAACTGCATGGCACACCTGCTCCCAACCCACCCCATCACATACACTTACAAATTCCTAGTGAAACATTACAAAAACATTTGTAAAATTCAGGCTAATATTTGCTAACATACATTTCCTCAAATTAAAAACACTTCTCTTTTCCACTTCTGGTTTCCAATCAGAGACCAAGCAGAATAGGCAGGACATGTAGGCCTCATGCTGAGTCTGACAGTGATTGAAAGATCAACCAATCAGCCAGGTAAATCGGACCCTGAGCCAGCAGGTATTTTCACATGGTTAATGTTAGATCTTTAACACACACTTTTTTACAGCTGTGGCCTCCATCTAAAGCTAATTATACTGGAAGGCTAAACAAAGAAGCATATCAGTCAAACCAAGACAGAAAACATCAGATTTAGCCAGCTCAAAACACTATGTCATCATAGACCAGTAATCAGATGTGTTGACTGTTGTTGAGAGATTTTCAACACTAGAGGGAAGCACAGTTCTGAGGAGTATCGACCTCACTGCTGCACCCAGCTTGAAATCGGATGTTACCTGTAAACAATGTATTGGACTCAGCACTTTATACCTCTGCCTCTTCATTAATTTTGTGCTTGTACTCTTCAGCTGCAGTGTCTGTAGCATTGCAGTCACTTGGTAAACACATGTATTTGGGGGGTGGGCTATTGTTACTGGGTTTGGGCTAGGTCACAACTTCAGCAGCTGAAGTCATCACATGAAAAGACAGCTAGGACTCTTTGACAGTTATAAAAAAAATATTAGTACAATAAAATCATAAAAACTGAGTAATGATTACTGATCAGTAATGTCACATATCAATCAATAGACTGCCGTGCACCTGATGGGGAGGTTACACATTACTTTGTAGCCTAATTATTTCATGGACAAAACTAATAGTAATTCTGTATTAATTATAGGGAGATACAGACTCAAGTCTGGAGCAGATTATAAAATTCTGTTGATTACCAGATTACCACTGCATCACTGAAAGCCAAATCACCACATCAGTTGTTTATTAGTGGATATATATTCTATGATCTATTATTCCTCTCTATCTATGTCAAGTTGTAAGCTTGCCTACAGATACATTTGACATTTCTGCATGTTCAGCTGAGCTGCTGCACACAGAATGACTCTCTGGGTTATGCTAGCAATTAATTGGATTGGAATTAATTAACTGAAGAGTACAATTTTTAAGCGTTTTCTATTATCCCTGTAATTAGTATCAAATTATATAGTTCTTTTCAGGAAATATCTTGGAAATTATTAGGACACCCTGTGCCCATTAAATAAAGCTTTATCAAAATTGTTAACTTTATGTGACACTGATAGTTAAGTTTTGGTCTTTGCTGAATAAACACTACAGCTATGTCCCAATTTGACACTTATTACTGTTACATATAGACTATTAACTAAGGTTTATGGTGTACTGCTTGAGCAGTCAGTGTACAAGAAAACTGAACTGTGAATTTGGAATGACACTGTAAATTAAAGAGTAACTTTAAACTTTCAGCCAGGGGGCAGAATCCCCCTGGCTGAAAGTTTCAGGTGTGTTTATCTTCTGACACTCATCGGGTGTGGGTGGGTCCTTTGCTGCACTTGTAACCATACCTGAGGATGAAGTGATGAAATCATGGCGTACAGACAAGACACAACCCTGGAGTACATTTCATATATCACTGCAGCAAAGTAATGAGTTAAATGGGAACGTAAATATACATATAACAACAAAATATTTGTCCAAAGATGTATTTTTGGTACTCCAAAATAATCCTGCAGCCTGTCACACCTCCATTGGCATTGCTTTCTTATACTTAATTCCATTAAATGGTATCATTATTTCCTTGATGTGATTTACAGTGTGGATGCACAGCCCTTATCATTTTTGGGAGGAAATGTTACCATAAGGAGCTAAAGAAGCAAAGTAGAAGTACCAGTGTCGTTTAAATGTAATGTAATTTGTGTGTGTGTTTGTGTGTGTGTGTGTGTGTGTGTGTGTGTGTGTGTTAGGCCTTTGTCTGATGGTTTTGCTGCCGTCTCATTGAAGTGTCCTTCATATGCCTCACTAAGCAAATACACACACACACACACTCACAACAAACATTCAGAGACCTGCTGTGGTCCTAGGAGGCACCCCAAGAGTAGCAGCTGCTCTGTACGCACACACACACACAGTTCTTCCATGCTTGTTTGCCATTTGTAAGGGTTTGTAAACACTGATACGCATCCCTTCACACAACTGGTATTGCATGATATGAGCCTCAACGATTAAATGATTCTGTTTTTTCATTGGGGTTGGTAGACATGGTGGTGGTGGTAGGATAAGCATGTCCAGGGATGGACAGATAAGTATGACAAATACTGCTCAGAGCCACAATGTGTGGAGTCACTACAACCTCCATTAATGGGCTTTATGGCAGAGCAGCTAGACAGAAGCCTCTCCTCAGTGAAAGTTTGCAAAAAAGCAAAGGATTGTAAGAATCAAGATTGTCTGGTCTGATGAAACCAAGATTGAACTGTTTGGCCTCAATACAAAGCATCGTGTCTGGAGGAAACCATGGCGCAACTAATCACCTGCCCAATTCCTTCCCATCATGATGACAGCACAGGGTTGAGGGAAAGCTGAACAGAGATTTCATGAATGAAGGTTCACTTTCCAACAGAACAATGACCAGTGTTGGTACACTCAGTGTCTTTGAGTGATGGAGGGTGATGAGATGGAGGTGAGAGAAAATAAAAGGAAAATTGGGAAAATGGGGTAGTGTGACTTGTCAGCATTGGGTGATTTTCTTTCAATGAGAATGTAGTATTCACCATGGCTGTGGTTTAATATAATTCAACATTGTTCTCTTTGTTTTTTTCTTTCAGTTTTTTGTGTCTTTGTCTTCTCCTTTTGAGTGTCATGTCATTTTTGTCTCTTTCTGTGTTCTATCACACACAAACACACACATGCACACACACACATCTTTACAGATGTACAGTATGGTATAGCAGTTATCATGAAAAGATTAGCAAAAGCGTTGAGCACCTACAGGATTGAAAACAAATTGATGACCGTGACATGAAACTGTCCCCAGGCCATATGCAGCACACTGCATCCTTACAAACACACACACACACACACACACACACACACACACACACACACGCACGCACACACAAACCCCAGCAAGAGGTTCTGGTATTGAGATGAAAGAGTGTGTCAGATTATTGTGACAAGCAGTGAATGAAGATGTTGGGCTGTTCAGCCATGGTACAGCTTTTCCTGTTTGACGGACACACAAACTGGACACACTCAGCAGATTGCTATGTTGACTGGAATGTCTTGGATAGTGTGTGTAGAATATGCATGCAGAATGTAGAGAATGTCTAGTATGTACAGTGATGTATGTATATATTTTTATATTTCTACAGAGAAGAATTAATCTTTGAGCTATTAGTGATTAAAGTTTCAGTAACAATGATGGAGAGATTTATGTAACAGCAGGTACCCTGTTTTTCATTGGTGGTCATGAATTACATTCATGATTACAAGGGAACTCTGATGATTTATTATTGCATTACCATAAAGGTGGGGGAGTTAAAAGCAACAGACTGAGAGAGATTCAAAATCAAAATTAAAACAGCAGATGTCCTTACTTTAAGGGTTCTATTTCAAAACACAGTGATGCACCAGAAAACCTGTATTTTCTGTGGCGTCCATTCAGTCTCTATTATACAACCGTTTTCATCAGCTGAGTATAAGTATTCATTGAAAGTGAGCTGACCTTGTGTAAAATGGTAGTTGTGTGTAAAAAAGTGCCCAGAAAACCATTGTCCTATCACTGGCCCTCATCAAACAAACTTAGAAATCAGTGCAGATCCCAAGCACAGAAATAATCGAACACAGGGGATGACATGTGATACATGCACCCTTATATAAAAGTTCATATTGATTGCCATTCTTTACATTTAAATGAAAAGGAAGTTGTCTGACCTTAAAATCACCACCAAAAAGCATGTTGCAGCCAGTCTGGAAGAGGCCAGTTGGACCCTAACCTGAACCCAATCATAAGTATTTACATTTTAGAAGCGATGAATGATGTCCTGTCTCCTTCATATAGCCCCCAGATTGGGCTGTGCTGGGAACAGCTGTCTGGGCATAGGTTCATCTGGCTGTTCATTTGAAACATCAAATGGCACACTGTTGTCTTATATTGTGCTGGACCTCACAGGACAAAATGATGTCACAAACCTCCTGTGACATGCACAGTAGAGTTCCCTGCACTGATCCAAGACAGAGCCATCTGCCCTTATGAAGCCTGATGCAGTGCACCATTGTTGCCTGTGTGCATATGTGTGCACTGCTGAACCTGCACTCTTGCTCCGTTGAAGGTTTTGCAGGTGTGATTGTCAGGTATTCCATGAGGAGATAACCTTTGTCACTTAGTAAATTCATATTCAGTATTTTAAGAATATTGATTTGATGCAGTAGTTACTACCAAGGAGATAAGTCCGGCCCTGCAGTGCCATGTCCCTACACTGCTATTTTAGAAGATGAAGGTGTCATGCATGCCCCCTGGCGGCTGGGCTACTACATTTAGGAAAGGTAGCCTGGCATCACAGATCACGTGAATGATTATGAAGTGATAAGTTTTTATGATTGATGAATGTGCAATTATTCATGTATGGAGGTTTCAGATGCACTAGGTTACAATTAAATGCACCAGTCACATTATGAAATACAGTAGTCTCATAAAATTCACAGTTTGCTGAGCATCATTGTATAGAAATCTGATGTATTGACAAGAAAGGAATTTGGCTGCTAGTACTGCTGATGGTTGGCTCTGACATACCAGACCTATCCCTGGTCCCCTGCTGAAAGACCCTGATGACCAAATATCCAATGTGGACAGCACCTGTACTGGCACAGGTATGGCAATTAAGTGTTGGGTTTTTCTCCCTAAACAAGGTTCCAGCCTGTGGTTTTGACATTCATTGTTGCAGAAATACATGGCAGACCACTTGCAATCTTTCATGGTCTGAAAAACACACACAAAAAACAGTTTTTATGCCTGTCTTTATTACCAGCAGCCATATTGGGTTGAGCCACTGTCTGGCTGATGTTGTGTAGCCTGATCTCAGCATGAGAAGTACTGTTCAAAAGCCCAATAGTAACACCACCCACCGATTAATATATATTCATATTTCTATCTTACAATTTCATTTGCAAAATAAAGTAAGAAATGTGTGTGTCTCCCAATAGGCTTTTAGTCCTTGGACAGTGTTTAAACAGCAAACGTAATCTAACAGCTTGTAAACATGGAGCACTACACTGCCCAATGAGATCAGGACAACATTCATGAGAAACACATACTGATCAGAGCTTTGTAACGTCTTGAATTCAGCAGTGCTCTGTGCTATAATCCATTATATTAAATTCCAGTCAGGAAAAGCCACAACTAAATAGCACTAGGGCAGATTTGAAATGTCATGTTGTAGACTTTGACAACAGGAATGGTGCCAACTCATCTAGTGTGTAATCCCAAGTACCAACATAGAGGAGGCAAGCTGAGGACTGCGTTAATTGGTATTTTGAGAAAAACAAACAAGTGCAGCATCACTGAGAGCAGATTGTACACAGAAAAATATGTGCTTCGTTAAAAAAAAAACAAAAAAAAAACATCACCATGATAAGACCAAGATGGGATAGAAAGTGAGTACTGTCATGTGTCAGAGGAAGATTTAATTGTTTAATTAGAGAATTCACATACTCCTGCTTTCCACAGGCAAACATACAGGATCAACTGTAAACCATGACTGACTCCATAGTGTGAAACCACATGCATGGTCTAGATTAGAGAGGCAATGGCCAAGAAATAACATTGTGGCCACATACTGTAAATGTCTTAGGTAGACATGGCAGGTGAGATGTGTTCAGTACAGTGAGATTTTAGGTGACAGTACACTAGTAGCCTGTGAGCAGATTTTGTCACAAATATTAGGGGTGTTTTTGAATTTGACAGTGGTTTTTGGCCAAACATAAACAGCATATTTCATATCATTATTAGTTTATTTGGTTACTACTGACATCCACACACAAGTTCTAGAGGTCCTACTTATGAGATTTCTATGGCATTACATGTCTAGAAACTATCTAAACCTATGTACACTTAACATGTCTGTATTAACCCTGAGCTGCAGTGGGCTGATCGTAAGACAAAGAATACATTTTTATTGTACAGATGAATTAGTCATTTTTATACAGAACAATGATTGCATACTTTGTCCCCTATCTCTTACATTGAAATCACATTATGAGGGAATGCCTTCTAAGCCAGTATGGACAAGAGGAACAATTGCAGCATATAAATGGGTATACGAATGTTGTTTTACAACCAACTGTATTTATGTACTAATAAAACTAATTTGCAAAAACAAACATGTTTTGAAAACATGCAGGCTGTAATATGTTTTCTATTAACCTAATGAAGAAATGTTGTTAATGAATGTAAATGTCTAAATGATAGCATTTCATTAGTTTTCTACCAAAATATCTGATCTTGCTCTAGTGCAATATCCACTTGTAGTGACTACAGCATTATGAAACTTAACTAAACTTAACTTACAGTTAGGTTTAGACTCAGCACTTGGTTAAGGTTAGGGAATGATTACAGTCAGACAGAACCTGTTTAATGACATTTAACCAAAGCCACCATCCTTGCCTAACCATGTGTTAACTAAATGTAGTGCTCTATTCACTCAGTGAAAACATAATTTGTAGGAGCCATGGTAGTGTTTTAAGACAGATGTATCCTTTGATTATAAGAGAATTTAACACAAGGTGGAGAGTATCAATGTGTGGCTCCACCTTGGTTGAGTCTTTTCAACTTTTCACCAGCAATGAGTGTCAATGAACTTATGACCAGCAGAGCACCAAATGGATGTCAGCAGCTTAGTGTTATGGAATGTTCACACATACAGGATCTAAAGCAGGGAGAGCAATAGGTTGCTGTTCATTATGAATGAGGCCTGGTGTGGTGAGGTGATGGTGCTGTACATGCTACATAAGCCAAGGAAGAAATTTCAGTGTATCCAGAATTACATCTCCCTCACTCATGGACAGCCGAAGCTGTCTTTACATAGAGATCTCTCTAGCCAAGAGCAATTCAAACACAATATTCTATCAGCCACTGTAAACTGCAGAGTAATGAGAAAAAACAGCAGCAGCTGAGGACTTTTTATGTCATGAAATAATCCAGAAGTTATTTAGTTTTTTAATAGTTAGTTTTTTAGTTTAGTTATTATTTATTACAGTTAAATTTCCCCGTGTAACTTTAGCCTTACCAGGACTTACCTACTACCTTCATGCTGCAAGACTGTACATGCATGCAACAATCCTCTAACACGTGAGCTACTGTCTCACTATATTAAAGCCAGATTAGTATAGTTTAATTCTGTAAACAACAACCTTACGTCAACAACCTTTATAAAAATCTTAACCATTACCATCACAAGTGTATCATTCAGAGATATTGTTTGTTCAGTATGTAAGTTATGAATAGTACATTGCATTCAGAAAGTATACAGACCCCTTCACCTTTTTCACATTTTGTCATGTTTCAGCCTTATGCTAAAATATCAAAAAAACATTTTCCCCTCATTTTAAATAAATTCATTACAAAGCAAAAAAACTGAAATATCACAAATATCACTGACATAAGTATTCAGACCCTTTGCTATGGCATTTGAAATTTAGCTCAGGTTCCTTCCATTTCTATTGATCATCTTTGAGGTGTTTCTATCTGAGCTGTGCAGGCACTTTCCTTCGACCTCTGATATGCATTGTCAGCTGTAAGACCTTATATAGACAGGTGTGTGCCCTTCCAAATCATGTCCAGTCCATGACTTTAGACTCTAATCTAGGTGATGTTTACATTTACAACATCCATACATGTAAAATTCCTTTTTACTATGTCAATATGGGGTACTGATTGTAGATTGATGAGGGGAAATCCATCCATTATCTATACCACTTATCCGTTATGGGTTGCTGGGGGGCTGGAGCCTCCAGCTGTCATTGGGCGAGAGGCGGGGTACACCCTGTACGGGTGATGAGGGGAAAATGTGTTTTTAGTTCTAGCATAATGCTGTAACATGTACGTGGACCTGTGCCTCATTTACAGATGGCACATGCTCCTTTGAGCCACTTTGTCAAACTCATAGACAGTACTTCCTGGTCATCAAAGACTGTTTCCATAAGAGACTGTGATGCAGCATAATTGGACAATTAATTGACAAATGAAGAACTGCAAAACATACAACATTTAAAAATCAAACTCAAGTAAAGTTTAAAACTAGTTGGACATAGACTCATTAATGTTCTAATGTTTTGACAGATTAACTTGTATTAGCTTAATGTTGCTTAAACAAAGTACTGCATTACATTTCCTCCAGTTTCTTATCTTTCTTACTTTCCTTAAAACTTTATTATATACAAAATACTTCATCAATCATTTTTGTTGCCTCTGGACTGTCAAGCTATTGATTTACTTGATAAATTTATTGGTATAGTGCATAGCCAGACACTTTTATGTAACTGAGAAAGAAGCAAAAAGAAGAGGAGCCTAGAACAAGGCCTTGTGATACCCAACACAGAGTGGGCCAATGTTCAATTGGGTATTGAGTGTTTTTATTTTAGGTCCGGTTAAACTACATCACACATTTATTACCAGATTCTCACTTCATCAAGATTAAGATATTAAAGACATGTTTCATTGGAATGAAGGACCTTGTGTTTGCCAATGTACCACATGTTACCTAAATCAACTCTCAATCACTTCTTTAACACTGTGAATCCTAAATTACATCCCTGCTACTGAACATCAACGTTAATTCCCTCATCTAGTGTAATGAAATGATTCCACATGACACCTCCAATTGGTGCCTTTGGAGCTCTGCCCATCAGAGGGGCTCCCTGTCACACTGGCTTTAAAATAGACGTGAAATAAAAATGAAATTGGCAAGGCAAAATTCACCAGGAAAATTACTTTTTTGATTTAAGAATCCTTACAGCTCTCCTTTCTTGTGTTATTATTCATTGATATATGGTGCTGAAAAATTGACATTTGACAAAAACAAGTAAAAAATAAAAAGCTTCCTTTTATACAGTATGTCCCACAACAGTGTAAAATGTATTTATTTATCAAAGAAATGTAAAAGGGCATACAATATACACAACAAAACTGTAATATGTAGACTGTGAGTCAGTACCCTGCCCTGTCTGTCACTGGCAGCCAGCCATTGACTCTGTGCCTGAATGTAGTTAGAGATATTGTGAATGTTGTGAGATCACATACATTTATAGACATCTCTCATTGATGAATGTGCCTGCATATGTGGTGGATGGGCATGCAGCTCATGAGAATCTCATGGAGGAGACAAATGTCCATGTTTTTATTTGGTGTTTAGTAGTTGTTTTAGTCTAGATTTTCAACCTTGATTTTCATTGTATTTTCAATACTTTGATCTGAAGTTATTTCAGTGTTCTGCTATTTTGACCATAACTGTAGACAATGAGGTATTTGATGCTACTTTATACACAAAAAAGCTTTCTAATGATAGAATTATTTTTCAAGCAGAAATGTGGAGTGCTGGACAATTATCCTGTGCTAATAAAAGACTTTCAAGAGACTGTGTTTTGACAGTCAGTCATGTGTTTGTTAGTGTAATATTTGAATTGTTAAATGGGGATAGCTATGAAAGCCGTATCCCTGATTGGGAAAAAGCTGATTTTAGGGTTAGTGGATTAGGTCAGGGTTAGGGTTAGGTAGAATGTGATTTTAAATATTTATTAACAAGAAATATTTTTAAAATGCATCAAGGAAAAAACTGGTTTAAACACAGCCGCTTAAAAATAAAATAAAATAAATATAATAATTATAAAATAAAAAAACAGCAGGCCAGGAAAAATAAAAACAACCACTAACAAATGTCCTTTAAAAGTCTATGCCAGAACCCAATGTTCATACAAGTTGTCCTACTATTTCTCCTGGGAGGAAGAGCTGGAGATGGACAGTATGGCCTTTAACACCTTTAAAAAAGACAGAGTTGAATATCATCCAATCCTGAGCTACAGGGCGTGTGGTGTGCAATTAGTAATGTAGTCTCTCATCAAGCCAGTCCTCAATCCAAGCAATATGTGAAACACACATCATATAATAAAATTCAATTTAAAAAAATCACACAGTAAAATAATCCAGCATGCAATAATCATGCTAAAATTGTTCATAATAGAAACACTGCAACCAAATAGATTTAAACAACAAACTCCAAACTAAAATCAGACAAATAAAACGTGGATAGATTTTATAGGAACCAGGTTTGTTTAAAAATATACCCCACCTTTACATTTCTAGTCATAATAGTTAAGATAAGACCAAATGCTATGAGACACAAGATGATTTGACAAATCATCATTATCTGATGACCTGAAATTGAGAATTGGATGCCAACTTGTGATTTTTTCATCCTATTGGCTACCCATGGTGGTGATTAAAGAATGAAGAATCATCATGTCAACGGTCACAGTCCAGCTATCAGTTTCCATTGATCTAGTGGGCACATTGCTGAAACAGACTGATCTGATGCCTTACAATAATATCCCTGCCAAAATAAAAAATTAGGAATACACATCTGCCACTAGATCAATTCAGCCTCGTTTTCGCAGCCACAAAACAAACAAAAGAGGAGAAACAATTATCTTGTCACCCTGGTACCTAATTATACACCACTGAAGAGGTCCATGGTCCTTTCAGTAAGGCAGAGTTTATCAGCGGTGGTATTTAGTTAGGACTGAGGAGCTTTGTATTAGCTGTCACTGATAACTGTCACAGCAGATCACAGACATACAAAACAAGGTCACACTTCAGCACTGCTGGCTGTTCACATGATACTAACAATAACAGAGTAATTCTAGATTCATGAACAGCTTACAACAGGAGATATGTCTGTCTTTTTATCATCTGTCTCCACTACATATTTGTTTTGTGTGAGTGTCAGAGTTTGTCATTAAGAGACTGCAAAACAGGTAACAGATCTTATCTGTACAGGGTTTTCCTGGAATGCCTGTTACATTAGGCAGTGTGTTGTGTGTGAGTGTAAAACTTTGTGTAAAGGTGGTGTTAGACTGATCAACCCTATCAATAGATATCAATAGGTGCATGACTGTGGCCCATTAAGTTAGTGATCAGTTTGTGTCATGGGACTGATCTGCTAGGTTTGGCATTTAATGTGTGCACGGGGAAATTTTGGTTAACAGAGGCACAAGAAGGAAAATTATCCTACCCTACATCATCAGGACCACACAATCTGTCTGCTCCTTCAAACTGTGACCAGGGGTTGGGAACTTTCCATGTGAATTAATGGGAATATATGGAAATTAATGGAAATATAGGGGAATCAACGGGAATAAACTGGAAATTTGCAGAATTGCAGGTCAGCCTATAACAGGGAACTAAAATATAGACAGAGAGTTTTTGATTCTCCTTTTGTTTTGTGTTGATCTTTAATAAATTATTAGAGTCTGCACTTTGGGTCCATTTCCTGTTTCCTGAACCCACATCGTGACAATGAAAACATTTTGGATTTGAATATTTTCATTCTCATCTTTGGATTAGTACATAGAGCAGTTAATATTTCAATGAACTCTTAAACGGTAATGCTCCATCACTTTTTACATGTATGTACTGAAACCTGGACTTATGTTTGACTTTCCAAAATTCTATTGCAAATCAAATTGCAATTGCAATATCTGTCAGAAAAATTGCAATTAGGTATTCCCATAAATCGTTCAGATATGCTGAGAAGCAGACCCGCTTTTTATTCATTGCCAAACTAATTGATTTAGGTGTCACCAATGTAGAGATATGTCTGTTGCATGAGTGTGTGTGTGTGTGTGTGTGTGTGTGTGTGTGTGTGGCACAGGAGACACACTGGAGCACAACAAGGTAAGGAAGCAAGACCAGCACAGACAAACACTGGAGCAGAGGGGACAAACGAGTCAGTACGGGCATAGGAGAAAACACAAGAGTTATACTTTATTCAGATGATAAGGCTGAGTGACCGAGAGTAAATATCAGGGATTGCTGGAGGGTCAGAGAACTGGAAACCTTCCCCCTGGCCCAGGGGCTGAAGAGCCAGGCAGGGCCACTAGAGAGCAGTCCAAAATGGGACCCCTCTAGAGGCTGAGCAGGAGGGCGAAGCCAGCAGTTCCCTTCTGAAGCCACCTTTGGGAGACAAGGAACAGGAATTGGCCGGGGGTGTGTTGGCCAACAGTTTGTGTTGGCCAAACCACCAACTGGGGATCAGGTGCTGATGTCAGCGCTGGTGTCAGCCAGGCTGCTAACTGGAGATCTGGAGCTGGTGTTGATTGGGCCACCAACAGGAGACAAGGGGCAGGAACTGGTCAGACCACTGACTAAATCTGGAGCTGGTGTTAGCCAAGCTACCAACAGGAGGTCCAGGTCTGGTGTCAGCCAGGCCACTGACAGTAGATCAGGAGCTGTTGCTGGCTGGGCTGACGAGGAGCGACAAGGCATGGCAGGAGTTGGCCAGACTGCCAACAGAAGAAGCAGAAGGAGCAGAAGAGATTCACACTGGAACAGGCAAATTATCACAGGAACTGACACAGGAGAAGACAAAATGTTGACTAGATTCATTTGATGATGGAACAGGCCGATGGGGTTTTGGATCACTGGGCAGTGGAGGCTCTGAGCCACTGGGCAGCAGAGGCTCTGGATAGCTGGGCAGCAGAGGCTCAGTGTTGTTAGGCAGCTGGAGTTCTGGAAAGCTGGGCAGCTGGGATTCAGGTTTGCTAGACAGCAGAGGTTCTGGGTAGCTGGGCAGCAGAGGCTCAGGGTCACTGGGCAGCAGAGGCTCGGGGTTGCTAGGCAGCTGGGGTCCTATGTGGCAGGTTCATAGGGGGTTCATAGCCTGAAGTCTGGGGCTGAGGCTTGGACTTGTAGCTTGAAACCAGGAGGTGAGATTCTGGTTGGTAGGTGGAAACCTGGGGGTTAGGCTTAACAAAGTTCTCAGCCCTGGCTTTTGAGAAACCTCCCAGCTCTTTTAAGTACAGCCTCATTGTGTTCATGGCAGATGTCTTTTCTCCACAACACAGATTATTCAATTAACAGGGAATAGTGTCTGCTGGGACCATTCTGGCCATTGCTTTAAGCAGGCTAAGAGACAGGGAAAAGCTTATTTTTGTTTAAATAAATCATGAGCGGAGGACTACTAAAACCAAGGAAGCTGGCATGCAGGAAGGTGACACAGGACACACACAATGGAGTCCAGGTGACAAAAGACAACAAGCACGTGAGAAACAGCAAAGTAGCATATCCAGTCCAGGAAACACACCAGAGCCCAGGGGGCGCACAATTCAGCACAAACATAGCGATACATGGTCTTAAAAGTCTTTTTTTATTATTTTAAAAATGCCTGGCAGCTACATTTTGGTCACTCTGTGCAATCATGTATGTAAGCCAAGGTATGTAAACACTGCATTACAAGTGTGTCATGGAGTTGTCTGACTTTTGGTCATAGCAGACTCTGCTGAACTGAGGACACTGTCCTCTACCTGTGCAACCAAGACCTTGATGTTATAGATGACATTAATTTAGTAGTATGGAAACCAGGTCAGATTCCCCTGTGAAGACACCACCTGGCTCTCAGTCTCTCTCTCACACACACATCCTTGTATACCTATCTTTTAGGGGACCTGTTATTGACATAATGCATTCCCTAAACCTAATTCTACCACTAACCCTAAAACTAAACCTTAACCACCAAATAGCTGAACTGTTGTACCCCATAAATATAGTGTAGTGTCCTGGTCTGTTTGGATGCAGATTCCATATAGATTCCATATAGAGATGTACAGTAACATTAATAATAGTAATAATAGCAATAATAATAATGACAATTATAATGGTGATAGCAGTTGCAAGTAGCAGGAGGTATACCTTCTCAGATCAGACTCAATTCAATTAATTTCAATTCAAACGACTTTATAACTTTATAATACACACAACATATTTAAATACAAATAAAAACTCAAAAAGCACACAATAGCATTAACAAATAAATAAATACTAAATCTACAGAGCAATGTAGCTCTGAGAAGCCAACAACCCCATCAGCCATGTCTGACTCTCCATAGTTTTGTACTCTTAAGGGAAGATGTCAGGTTAGTTACGTGCATATATGGGAGTAGTGTAGACGTATAGCAGTATAACTAGAGGATGCTTCAACAAAGCCTGAGCCCTAACTACAAACTTTATAAAAAAGGAAATTTTTAAGCCTACTCTTAAAGGTGAATGATGTGTCTGACCCCAGACTCAAACTGAAAAAAAAGAGCCTGATAACTCCCATCCTACACTTGGAAACTAAACCTGCATTCTGGAAGAGCAATGCTCTAGTGTAATTATAACTATAAACTCTTTAAGATAGGAATTAGTTGGTCTTTAGTCCGAATTTTGTCCCCAGAAGTGTCTACAACAGAGGCACTCACACACACACACACACACACACACAGGAGGGAAAGACTTAAAGTGTGTTGATTAACTTCAGTGTAAAGGAGAGTTGTTCTCTGTGTAAGTGGGGTAGACACATTCCTGAGAAATTGTCACAATTTATGCTAATTACAGTTTGCACTGTACAACACTAAACTATACATCACTATTATAATCATATCAATAAATATTTAGTTTTTAAGAGCCTACATGTGCGAATTGACCACATTAGGAAGGGGCCTGGTGTTTTGGGCATAATAAATATACTGGAACACGAATTACGTTGCGTTTATTGCACGCCATCTGTTTGTTGTATTTGTAAGCAGTTGTCAAATTTCAACGCATTATTTCCGCGGGCCATTAAACGCTCCAGCCACACGATGCACAAATGTCTGATTTTTCTGTCCAACAAATCGTCTTGGGACACACCGCCGGAGACACTGCAGCTGTCTGATTGGTCTGTGCTCTTTGAGTATCTAACATGATTGGCTGCCCGAGCCGATGGCCGACTGAACGTGGCTACACCACAGTCAGGCACGTACAAATGTCGACAGACAACCGGTTCCCCGTCAGCGGAGCCACGTCAAGTCAGAAGGAAGCAGGCGAGTGCGCCTTCAAGATTAAAGCACTAGTAGTCTCGAATGGAGACTCGGATGCAGTACTGGAGGAGGGTCATTAAAAAAAAGCTACCTTAACATACTGCGGATTGCTTGCCACATTTACACTGATAGGCCTTTCTCAGTTTTTGAGGATGACTCAGGTATTACTAATTGTTCATCAATAATGATTTTACTTTGAAGGTTACGAGCGGAAAGGCAAACTTGCAGTGTAGTATGAATGAAGGCTGTCAGTGTGGATGACAGAGCTCAGGAAGTTTAACAGACATACTGAACATGTGGAGAACAGGTATATGGTGACAGCTCATCGTTGAGTCAACACCGCTTCTAACGTCAGCCAAGTGCAGCTTGCCTTCCTCGCCAGGTAAGACAGGCTGCATGTCAGCCTATCGGCAATCATGTGTACAGTGCGGACCACCAAATCCGGCGCACAATGTCGCACTGTAAGTCTTGTGGTCTATCCGACGATCTTACCTGCAAGGACGTGATGACACATATTTTGCAATTTGACTCGAATCCGCGTACAATTCGGCCTGCAATCCACCAAACAACACGGTTCAAATAACAAAATTAACATCTTTTCACATTTGGGTGAGCAGTCATTGTCACTTGACACAAGTACAGTAGTGGGAGTTAATGTTACTTATTAACAACAACAATACACTACTACTACTTATAATCATCATCATAATAATTACTATTATTATTGTTATTATTACTATTATTATTTTGTTATTATTAGTAGTACTGCTGTTTTATTTCTATTCATCTATTTTTGAAATTACAATTTAACTAAAATTACAAATTAACTTGAAAGATGGTTGAGAAATTAAAGGAAAGCCAATCCCAGCCTACGCCGGCAAGAGGCAGGATTCACCCTGGACAGATCACCAGTCTATCACAGGGCTGACATATAGAGACAAATAACCATTACACTCACACTCACACCCTGAGCAATTTAGACTTACCAGTTAACCTAACCTGAACTTTGAACTGTGGGAAAAAGCTGGAGTACCTGGAGGAAAGAACACACAATAAATCTCTGGGCGAACCAGGGTTCAAACACAGAACCTTTTTGCACTGAGGAGACATTGCCAAACACTGTGCCACTGTGCCACCCCTTTGTGGAATTGCTTTTACTTCTTACAGTATTTCAAATGAACCCAGTCAGTCCAGTTATCCGATCATTGGAAATCATTTATTGTTTCTGTAACTCAGCAGGAACATCTGCCCCAAAAGATGACAGGCAAGGAGCAGGGACTGCATGTAGAAGTGGAGTGAGAATAATAAATTATAGAATGAAGCAGCAAGGTATGAGAGAGGCTGTGCATTGTCCAATAAGTGACCTGTTTTATATTTAGAATTATTAAGTAATTTGTATTATAAATGGCTCATATGCTATTTCATTGTCTAAATTACATTATATTGACAGATACTTTTGTCTGAAGCAACTTACTGTAAGGGCAGTCAGTCTGGAGCAAGAAGTGGCTGAGCCACTTTTTAGTGTTGTTTGTTCCCCCTGAGCCTGACACATACTGAAATATGACCCCAGAACTCTGGTAACTATACTGAACCATGTATTTTGCTGAGACACTTGTGTGTGCAAGGCCAGAAAAGGTTACTGAAATGTGTTTTTCCAATCTTTTTTCCCATTTCAGGCTTTGTTTTACATTTACTTTTACTCATTTAGCAGACACTTAGGACTTACTTCAAAGAGCTACTGTGCTGACGTTTGTGGTAATCTATAAGGTAATGTGCAAGGAGATCCCTTGTAGAGGGATGCACTGTCGTAGCAGACAAAGATAACAATGGAGACCGAACTGGACTTGTGGATTCAAGGGTACATTTGCAAAGGAACCTCCTGACATACAGAACATTTCAGTACTTATACCATAGTTTTTTGATAATAGTGGACTTCTGTCTCCCTACTGGATCGATAGATGTACTTTATTGATCCCATGAGGGAAATTCTTACGTTACGAGACAGCAGAGACAACAATAGGTAACAACAAACATTATAAAAAGAGTAAGGATTATAAATACTAAGAAAATCTTAAATATATATATATATATATATATATATATATATATATATTATAGGTATATATTATAGGTAGATAATTTAAATTGTAATTAAGAGCAGGATTGCAGATGAGAGTAGTAGTTGCTGACTTCAGCATAAGGATTTTTACAAAGTCACAGTAACTGTCTCAAATGGTGAATAAATATAGTTATGTGCAATATTTTCATCTAAGAACGGATGTGCAAAACTGGCAGTGAAGTATGTAGAAAAAAATGCACAATATTACAACATGTGCTACTGTTTGGGAATAAATAGAGTCTCAGAATTTTCAAATTCATGTGTACAGGTGGCAGTGTTCATCTGACACACACAGGTGAGTTGCTGTACAGTGCTATGCAGAATGGCAGAAATGATTTCCTGTAGCGTTCCTTGTGACAGCCGAGCTAAATGAGTCTGTTGGAGAATGAGCTCTGCTGTCTCTGTATTGTTTCATGAAGGGGGTGGGATGAGTCGTCCATGATGGAGATCTCTTGTCCCTCACTGACTCAAACATCTCCATCTTGTGTCCAGTGACAGTCCCAGCTTTGTGGATTAGTTTGTTGATTTTGTTGGCATCCCTGGCACTGATGCTGCTCCCCCAGTAGACTACAGCAAAGTGGATGGCACTAGCAACCACAGACTGGTAGAAGATCTCCAACATTTTGTTGCACACATTGAAGGATCTAAACTTCCTTAGGAAATAGAGTCTGCTCATCCCCTTCTTGTACACGGAAGAACTACTGCAGTCTTCCCTGCCCCTGCCTGTCATTAGTGATATGCCTGTCTGATAGTTATATCTGTCTACTTCTACTTACATACTCAAGTACACATTATTCTTTCATATCACTTGTACAAGTACATATTGACCTACACACTTCACTGTACTATATAATTCATTATACCATATACTCCCCCCTTTGGGGGTCATCAAACCCACAAACTTTAGTCAGTGCAGGTGAGGGCAAAAAACCAAGCATCCATTTGCTGGAAAAATTCCCTCACGACCCCCAACACACTTTTCAAGTCAAATTTGGATGATTACGGTCTCCATCTGCACAGATTATACAAACGTATTTTAACAAACATTATTTATGACAAATAATAAATGTACTGTAAATGTAATCAAAATCAAAAGTGTGTGAGTCAAAACCATGAACTAATGCAATAAAGGTCAAAAATGTATCAGAATTCGAGACCTAAATCAAATTACCATCTCATTAACTACTAAACACGTGGTAATATGGCATCTACTAATTTCTCTACTAATGTAAATGAGGTTCTTTACCTAAACTGAAAATTAGATGTAATGAGATTATCTTAACTACCTCTTTGCAAAAATTAGACTTAGACAGACTTTTATTGTCATTCAGTATGCAGCAAGTGTATACAGAATGAAATCTCATTTGCATAGGCCTCAGTTTTTACAGTTTCAGTGCAATGTAAATGTTTGTGCAAAAAATTCTGTAAGCAGAATATGAATAAATATACATAAATGATTAGATATGTACAGTATGATTTTTAGCGTGTATGGCGATTTTAGCAGCAGCAGTATGGATTAAATATTAAATATATAAAAAAAATCTATATAAATGTACAACAGCATTCTAGTGTGAGACTAGCAGCATTAAAACATACAAATTCAATGCAATTCATATCATAAGTATATCGGTACATACACAAGGAATATTGGGACCTTTGCAACAGAGACAGAGTTCACACACATCCTTTGTGTTGTCCTTGCTTTGTTGTAAGATAATCCTTTATTAGTCCCACAATGGGGAAATTTACAAGTAGTAAGCGCATGCCTCTTCAGCTCTGCGTTTTTACACATTCTGAGCCATCACAATGCAGAGATTCTTGAACATACGATACATGGTGATATCGAACACAGCCTCCTCATTATACCCCTGGAATTCAGAGATACATCATCCTTGCCTAAACAAACGCCTGTCATTCAAGTTCGCCTGAATCCACTGAGTTGTCATCAGTCATCTGAAGAGTCAGGGTCAGGGAACAGGTCCGGTTGTCCAGTCACTAACTCAGCGAGTTGAAACTCTGCCATCCTCTCAGCCGCCACCACATTCATCTGATTAACAAAGGTCCTGTTTAGGACTTTCATCAGGATAGACATGATGGAACAAACTATCTAAACTCTCTATCTAACTAAAATATGATCATCTCTATCAATGCGGTCAGTCCTATCTTTGCCAAACTGGCTCCCCATTGTCCGAGTTTTAAGCCCAACCAATACCATGACCAGCTTTCTTTGCCAGCCGTATCACTTACTTCCTGTCCCAGTTTTGACACAGTCCTGGAAAATGTTCCATCAGGTGCAGTGTTGCTATGTAGGGCTGAACAATTTTTGGAAAAAATCTAATTGCGATTTTTCTGACAGATATTGCGATTGCAATTTGATTTACGATATAATTTTGAAAGTCAAGCTTCAGTCCAGGATTCACTATATACATGTAAAACGTGATGGAGCATTACCATTTAAGAGATCATTGAAATATTAAGAACATATATAGAACATGTACATAATGAACCAAAGAACAATTCTCACAAAACAAACAGTAGCACTATGTTCTCTTGCCTTCTTTGCATTAACTTTACATCTGTCATACTGCTGCCTGTGGTGATTTTTCAAATGCTGATACACTGAGGGGGAATGACAGGAGACTGACAGGCACACAGAGAGCAGGTAGAGACAGACACAGCTGATTAAAACTCTTCTGGAATTTGTTCCGATAGAAAATACAAATATAAACCCAACATAATTAAGGCTGGTTCATTCTACCATTTTCTCTCATTTTCTTTCTCTTTCTTGGCTCAGTATTTTGCAACTTTATAATATCAGCTGCAATAATTTTCCAGGCCACCACTACAAAATTTGTATAGTGGAAACTAACTAACTCCACAGTTTTGTGGTTTGGTCATTTTAAGAAAAGATCTGGTTGTAAAGTTTACAGCCTGTCGGTCTGCTCGTGCAGTGCTCGGCGTGTGAACTGTGAGGCAGCTAAAAAAACGACTGTGTAACAATAACTGACATTCTGTTCAGTAATAATCACAGTCTTTGTGTTTTGCAAATCACATTAATTCAAATTGCGATTACAGTTCAATTTGGATAAATCGTTCAGCCCTATTGCTGAGTATATATGTGCAGTTCTCCAAACATATAACAAACTCCACCCTTCTCAGCCAGTATCCAGTCTACTGCCTGTCTAGTTTGCCAAGACATATCACTTGTTTCTTGCACCTGTTCTCCCAGGGCCATAAGGGCCTCATCAGTATAGTTAATGAATTGCTGTTGGTTATAGTAAATGTAACTGATCCAATCAACATTTTTCTATTTGGTGTTATCCAGAGAAATGTTGACTCTAGCCCAGCTTTGACTTGATCTCTTGCCTTAAATTCATCAGGGATTCCTCTAGGTTGATATATGCCATCTAAATACACACTTGAATCTGGGATGTACTTCCTCTTAGACCTCATGTTTGCATCCAGGAATTCATCAAGTCTAATTATCTCTTCTACTCCTTTATAAATAATAATAATAATAATTCATTCTTATTGATGTACAAAGACCAATCCATCAGGGTGGAAGGGTGTTTAGCAATATGTTGACCCCACACATCCAGTAACTATCTGCAACTGCATGTGTCTGTTCATGTAGCAAGTGAAGAGTGGGTATAGTCATGGTTATGTTGTGGCATATTTGATCCAGTGGCACAGAGTTTTTATACCACACCGGTGGAATAATGAACGTAGGTGTCATGTTTGCATGGGGAAACCAAGATAATACCCATGTTATTTTACACTCAACTGTAACGTTGCCTATTCCATTCCAATTTTGACTGGGGTCCAAAAAGCTCATAATCTGCTGTTCTATCTATTGTATAGTCTGTGGGGGGTTTGTTTTGAGATGTTGAGATCTTGAATTCTGCAGATGATTCTCTGAATTTCTAAAATGGTTTTAACAATGGGCTTGTTGAGAGCCATAGATTAGCTTGCACTGGATACCACGTGGTCAAAGTGAAAATCCTAGCTGTTCTTGACATGGGAGTAAATCTGCCTTCCCTGCACTGTTTTTGCTAAACTTTGGCACATTCCTCAAAATTATGTTGTTCTGGGATTACAGTTGGCAATGCTGTTGGGAATTCTGCGAATCATTCATTAGGTGTCATCATTCAAGATGGCGCCGCGGATGGCTGCCTCGGTGTGTTGGTGCACGTTGTGTTTTGTTATTTTGTTTGTTAACTCAGTGTTGTGTGGAAGTGCCGGTTGCTCTTTCACTAGAGAAAAGCTCATGGACATCAGGGCCACCACCCCTGTGGATTTAATATCCATTTTCATTGCTACATCTGTGGAATTCCTGGACATTCTGGTCAAAGGTGCCCTCACCTTTGCACACACAGTGAAACGCCGGAGGAGAGGGAAACGCTCCAGTATGCTTGTGCGTCTCTGCCAATGCAGACATTGCACACCGTTACCTGAAATTTTTCTCTCCAACGTGCGGTCACTCAGCAACAAAGTAGATGAACTCCAGCTGCTGGTGGGAAAACAGAGACTTTTCTTCATCTTCTGTTTTGTGCTTCATTGAAACTTGGCTGTGTGGAGTGATACCTGGACTCTGTGCTGCAGCTAGCAGGCTTTCAACTCTTCAGAGTGGATCTTGACGCAGTACTTTCAGGCAAGATGAAAGGTGGAGGAATTTGTTTTTACACTAACAGTGGCTGGTGTACTGATGTGACAGTGATTCAACAACACTGTTCTACTGATCTGGAGTCTTTTTTCATCAACTGTAAACCCTTCTACTCCCCTTGCGAGTTTGTTTCATTCATACTGGTCGGTGTTTACATCCCACCGCAGGCCAACGTGCAGGAGGCACAGCGTGTGCTTGCCGACCAGATTCTGTGTGTGGAGCGGACAAACCCAGACTCCTTAGTTATTGTCCTTGGTGACTTTAACAAAGGCAACCTCACCCACGAACTCCCCAAATACAGACAGTTTATTAAATGCCCGACCAGAGAGGAGAACATTCTGGATCAGTGTTACACCACAGTAAGCAATGCTTATCACGCCGTCCCCAGTGCTGCAGTGGGTCACTCTGACCACGTCATGGTCCACCTGATTTCTGCATACAGGCAGAAATTAAACGATCCCTAAACCTGTTGTGAGGACATCAAAGAAGTGGACCAGTGGGGCTGTGGAGGATCTTCAGGCGTGCTTGGACTGCACAGACTGGGATGTATTCAGGACTGCCACCAACAGTCTGGATGAGTATACAAATGCTGTGACATCATACATCAGCTTCTGTGAGGACTGCTGTATACCAACACACACCAGGGTGACAACAATGACAAACCCTGGTTCACAGCCAAATTCAGACAGCTGAGGCTGGAGAAGGAGGAAGCGTTTAGGAGTGGGGACAGAGACAGGTTGAAGGAGTCAAAGTACAGGTTCAGCAAGGCGGTGAGAGAAGCCAAACGCTTGTACTTTGAGAAACTACAACATCAGTTCTCAGCAGGTGAGTCTGCTTCTGTCTGGAGAGGGCTCAGACAGATCACGAACTGCAAGCCCAAAGTCCCCCACTCCACGAACGACTTACACCTGGCCAACAGCCTGAATGAGTTCTACTGCTGCTTTGAGAGACAGACCTGACACCATCTACCAGCCCCACCACACCAGCCTCTCACCCTCCCCCAGCACAGCAGGGGTCAGGGCCTCTCCAAAGCTGCACAGAGGCCCCCTCCTCCCCCACCACAAGGACAACTCTCTCCATCCTGGAGAGATGCCTACAGAGCCAACAGGTCTGTAGACGATGCAGTCAACATGGCCCTCCACTTCATCCTGCAGCACCTGGATTCCCCAGGAACTTATGCCAAGATCCTGTTTGTAGACTTCAGCTCCGCCTTTAACACCATGATTCCAGCACTGCTAGAGAACAAGCTCTCCCAGCTGAGCGTGCCTGACTCCATCTGCAGGTGGATCACAGACTTCCTGTCGGACAGGAGGCAGCATGTGAAGTTGGGAAAACACATCTCTGACTCTCAGACTATCAGCACCGGTTCCCCTCAAGGCTGTGTTCTCTCCCCTCTACACTTCTCCCAGTACACCAACAGCTGCACCTCCAGTCACCAGTCTGTCAAACTCCTGAAGTTTGCTGATGACACCACCCTCATTGGGCTCATCTCTGGTGGGGATGAGTCCGTCTACAGGAAGGAGATTGATCAGCTGGTTATGTGGTGCAGTGAGAACAACCTGGAGCTCAACACTGTGAAGACAGTGGAGATAGTTGTAGACTTCAGGAAGAACACAGCTTCACCCTCCCCCATCATCCTGTGTGACTCCCCAGTCAGAACAGTGGAGTCCTGCTTCATCACCCAGGACCAAGTGGGAGCTAAACATCAGCTCCCTGATCAAGAAGGCCCAGCAGAGGATGTACTTCCTGCGGCAGCTGAAGAAGTTCAACCTGCCAAGGACAATGATACACCTCCATCATTGAGTCCATTCTCACCTCCTCCATCACCATCTGGTACACTGCTGCCACTGCCAAGGACAAAGGCAGACTGCAGCGTGTCAGCTGGTCTGCTGAGAAGGTGATCGGCTGTAACCTGCCTTCTCTCCAGGACCTGTACACCTCCAGAACCCTGAGGCAAGCAGGAAACATTAATGCACATCTCTGCGGACAATCACTGCCACCATCACACATTTGCACTGTACACTTAACTTTTAAATTCTAAGTATATTTATGTTCCTTGTAAATATAGTATTTGTTTTTTTGCTTTTACTCTTACTTCTACTTTCTATCTATCTTTGTTTACTATCTCTGTTTTTTAACACCAAGATACCAAGACAAATTCCTTGTATGTGCAAACTTACTTGGCAATGAAAGTCTGATTCTGATTCTGATTCTGTCACCCTACTGCAGTCTTCCCTGCGTCATTAGTGATATGTCTCTCTGATAGTTATATCTGTCCACTTCTACTTACGTTCCCAAGTACACATCACTCATACAAGTACATATTGACCTACACACTTCATTATACCATATAATTCATTATAACATAGCACCTGCTCTGATAGCATTTGGTAGCTCGTTCCACAATCAGGAAACCACAAATGATGGTGATCCTTGGAGGAACGCATTGGCCGAGAAGGAACATAAGTCTGTATGATTGAGTTCAAATAGATAGGTGCAGAACTAGAGGTAGCTCTGTAGGCAAGCATAGCTTGATCAGAGACCAGAGGCGCTGCTGCATTTTGGACCGTTTGCAATGGTTTCACTGCACTTTCATTGCAGTTGTCAAGGCAAGAGATAACCATGGCATGTACCAAGAGTTGTGTGGCCTGATTTCTCATATGTTGTATAGTGTGAAGTGACTTGACTGGGAGACAGATGCAACATGGTCAGAGATGAGGCAGTCCTTCATCCATTTGGAAATGTCTGAGAAGCAGAGATTTGTGCAGAGACTGTGGGGTCATCTGGCAAGAATGGTTTAGTTGGTGTCACCTGCATAATGATGATGATGATGAATATAAGAAGCAATGTGGGTTATATTGCAAAAGAACGGATCCTTGGGGCCGCAGTGATCCTTGGGGCACTCCTGTAGGGAGGGGATGGGATAAGGTTATATGTCCTTGTCCATGACACAATGAAGGAGTGCCCAGAGAAATAGGCTTCAAACCAAAAAGGTGCTTTGCCAGAGATGCCTATATCAGACAGGACAGATGGCACGATGTGGTGGTTCACCACATCAAAGTCTGCTGATAGGTCAAGCATGAGCTGGGGAGTGAGCTGCAGCTCTAGCTGCCTATAGGGTTTTTGTCACCAACAGAAAAGTCATTTTTTAAAGAATATCTGAATGTTACTAAATACAGAATCTCAGAACTCTGTATGAATATAAAGTTCATACTGGTTCATGTTCCAACCAGTTTCATTTATTTGTACGTAGTTTCTGACTGACCAGGTTTAGTCAGGTTTAGCCATCAGGTTTAGTCATTTTGGCAGATGGCTCTAAATACTACAATACCCATGAGTCCCAGCTGCTGTTGTCATGGAGAAGAAGCCAGTCAGAGGCACAGATCAGAGCAGTGGCAAAGGCAAACTGCTTCCTTGCTAATTTGTTAATAGAGTTAGTTTGCTCAATATGTTAAGCTTCCACCCTCTGAGTGGTTAGATGTTTGCAAAAACAAATACCAGAGTTAGAGAAAAGGTACTGGCACTCAACACTCACAAGAATAGCATGTTCATATCTTCCTGATACCAAACCTGTGGGAATGGAAAAGTGATAATAAATTATTTCCCAGGCCTACATGTGCTGGTTGTGAATTCAGTTGAACCCTTAAAGACATCCTAATGTGATTTAATAGACTTTAGTTTGTGCTACTGTTTAATCAGACTGTCAATCTAACCATCTGCCTGTCCTGTTAGGTTATCAATATGGCCTCATGGATTATTCACATGACTGTGTTGGTGCTATCTCTCTTCATCAGCAGTGGCAAGGGGAAGAGGGACAAGGTGCTCTATTGTTCCGGTAAGTCGATTCTGACAGAAGGATTTTATTCCATGAAATATTGCACATGCTGCTTTTTTAAAAAAACAAAAAACAAAAACACAATGCTTTTAATTAAAAAAACATTAAAATTCTATCTTCTGGAGGGTAACAAATGTGTAATCTGCAGCCATGTATATGGAAATAGATTTAGGAGAGGGAAACCAGCCTGTGAGCAGCTGTGTCTAAATGTCTGTTATGTGTACAGTAGGACAAAGTTACTGTTTGTGTAACATTTGGTGTTCATTCAAACTGACCAATACAGCAGCCAATATGAGCATATCACAGACATATTGTATCAGTGTATATGTTGTTTGATATGAAAGACAAACTGTAGTATACAATGTCAAAATAACCCAGTACCAGTTGTTGTGACAAGTGACAGATTCATATCAAAAATGCCTATGTTACATGTTCATGTTGTAATGTGAATACTGGCCAATATATTGGCCTATATATATAATATATTAGATGTTCAGCTCAGTCGCATTAGACTTTTTGTCAGTGTAGTTTATGAACAGTGATATGCTCACTGCTGGACATATACTACACTTTACTTACCAACAATGACTGTTTGAATAAATTTTCATTGAACTGATCTACTGGCATTCATGTTTCTCAGCATGCAAAGCAATTGTGGATGAACTGAACTACTCGATCAGTCAAGTGGACCCAAAGAAAACCATCAATGTGGGCAGCTTTAGACTCAACCCTGATGGAACCATGAAAGACAAAAAGGTACAGAACACTGATGTGTTGCTAATGATGCTTTCACCTTAGCCCTCGCTCAACTCTCTACTTTAGCTCTTAGTTATATATGATGATTTAAGTAGCTTGTATGCTTAATCAAAGAGTGCTTTGAAGAGAACACCAATAGGATCCAATACAGGAGCCCCATAAGGGCAAAATACATTCAAGAATGACAATAACAACACAGAGAAAAGTAAGTTCTATATCCACAAATACCAAAACACAATCAACTGAAATGTGCAGCAAGATAAAGAAAGAGTGGAGAGAATGACACTTGGTGTGGTTTGTGCAGTGTTAGTATACAATAGTTTCATACAATCCTAGGAATATGATTTTTAGTACATTTGGTGTAAAAGAAAAACAAACAGTATTGATTATAGCTGTGTAGTCGACTGTATTTATAAAACTAGTGTGCTATGATTAGGAAAAATGACTTTGAATGATTTTATTTCTATACTTTATGCTTTACTTATTTGTGGAGGAGCAAAAAACTGTACACTTTTTCAGCACTGTTTTATTTTATTGTTGCATGTTATTCTAGCATTCTTTAAAGTATGCTGGTCATCTGCTCCCAGTCATAGTTTTTCTTTCAGTTTTCTTGCACACACTGCTCTTTCTTCATTCAAAACAAACAAAAAAAAAAAAAAACACTTAAACACTTTAAAACTTAGATTTTAGACATAGATGCTGTGATTCACAGAGAGGCTGTGATCAGTGATGTGGATGTATCACTGCAGTCCTTTTCTCCTCAGAGTAGATTGATCTGTGATGTTGTTAGGGCTGTGTGTGTGTGTGTGTGTGTGGGATTCTGTGTGAACACAGTGAGACTATAGATCTAGATTGTTGTTCCTCATCTAATGAGGTCACATCCCACTGGAACCTGAACATTCTCTATTGCTTAGGGACCAGACAATCATGAGGTGTCCAGCACGGTTATTGATTTCCTGAATTTCAATCCCTGTGTAGACTGTCACTGAAGAAGAGCAAGCTGGACAAAAGTGCTAAAATATGTTTTGGATTATATGCAAAGTTGTTTTACACTTGTAAAACAACATGTTTTTCAATGAAATTGCAGTTAAAATGTTTTAATACATTTATTTTTTAATTGCAGTCTAGGTATTAGACTGTGCTTTCATAAATCCACTGGGCCCTCTGATAAGAGACACCATTGTTTAGCCGTGACCTAACTTATCTTTAAACTGTTGTTAAGTCTTACTCACCCACTGAATTGTCCAACCACCATCACTGTATATTTTTCACTAATTAGCAATCCCTCTGGTCTGAGAAAACTTTCCAGAATTATGTCCCTCGACCTGTCTCATCAAAGTGAAAAACATGTTTCAGTAGGAGCTTGTGCATATGAGTGACATTAACTGCTGTTTGGTTAAGTTGGGCTCAACAGAAACACCCCTCTCTTTACTTGTACACACACCGTTAATACAGCCTGCTTAATGCAGCCAGCCTCAAATTCTGGTAGTAATAACTAATCAGTCTTATAAATGTAATAACACCATGATAAGTATAGACAGACTATACACCTATCCTGGTTATATCCTACTGATTTCTTTACAGCGTGCCTTTGTCTGTTTATTGTGACACACTCATACATCCACAACACGAAAACAGCAGAATGTCCTCTTTCTCCTCTTTCAGCAATCAAACAAGGCAAGTGCTGATGGCCACTGACATCTGGTCAATCAGTCATAGAGTCAGTCTAGTTCTTCTGCTGGGTCTCAGTGTTCAGTAATCTAACTGAATAAATGAATAACATAAACAAAAATTATACTAATGACAATACCCTTGCAGTATAATCAGTACTGACATTAATGGTGACAGGAAGTTGTCTTTTCAGCTTTACTCGAGTCCAGCCCCCAACCAGACTTATACTGTGTTATAAAGGCTCAGTTTTCCTCATTCACTCAAAAATATGAGTGTTTTTTCTGATTTTCTGCTCTGGACAGATATGTTATTTGGTGAGAAAAGCTTAGTGTGGATAATCTCAAAGTGAGGCATGTCGGACCTAGTCCCTGGGCTTTGCTGACATTTGGTGTTGACTGAGAATATAGCATTTATGGAATGCAAAAAAAAAAAACAAAAACAAAAAAAACCCCTTCTCTTAATGAATCAATGAGATGACTCCTCATATTACAATACGGGAGCAAGCACAAATCCCTACATTATAACACTTAGTAATGAATCAGCTAAAGTCCCAAAGATGCCAACAAAAAGATAAGACTCCACTCTGTACTTAAATTCAATTTGTCTGTTTGTCAATGATAAAGTACGGGATGCATCTGAACACTAACCGTTACGCTGATTGAAACTATTATTAGTCACCAACAAGGATGTTAGTGATGTAATCTCGATAGAAAATCAAAATGTCCTTCATCACACTGTTAATGCTACTCATGTCATTCCTATGCTCCCATTAAGCAGTTGTCTAAAAGTGGATTAATTTAGATATTAATGCTAATTACTCTTCTTTTGCTCCCTTGAGGGTCCTGCTCCAATTTGTGTGTGTGTGTGTGTGTGTGTGTGTGTGTTAGGGCACAGTTTATGGCAGTGTTCTTGTAATGGTTCTTTTTTTTGTTTGGTATGTGTAAATGACCACACAAAGACATCTTGATATCACATCTACACATTGCAGCATAATACAATGAAAGCAGAAAATGTTTGAAGCATCTTAAACATGAATCATAAGTAACAACATTCTTCATCTTCTTTCTGGTCTTGTAAGTTTACACAGATACCCCAGAAGTAAGAATTCCAACATAAATCTAATTTTATTAGAGTTACTGTATGTTCTATCAAAAATACTCCAGTAGTTTAATGTGGAGTCAGCAAAACTTTTGAAGTCACACTCCAAAGATTCTGAATCTTGCACTTCCCATAATATATCTATATCATATATCTAAGATATATCTTCCACTTTTTTCAAGCCTCTCTCCTTCAGTTTGTTTGTTCCCATCTCTGTTGTCAATGTGTAGTCCTCAAGTCCTAGCTGAGATAACCCTGATAACATTGTTTCCTGGTTTTATTTTGATGATCGCCTTCCTCGTGTGTCTCTTGTGCTTTTACTTGTTCTCTTCCAGCTTGTCCTCTGTTTCACCTGTGTCTCATTAGTAATTAGTCCCAGTGTGTATGTAGTCTTGTCTTTCTATTGAGCTCATTGTGTTATGTCATGTTCTTTCATGTGGACTGTGAGTAGATGTTATCTTCTGTTTAACCCAACTGAGACTCCACCAGTGTGGCACCACCAGGGTTATTTTCTCAGAGCTCCTCTGGAGCCACTGAGCCTATACAACCATTTCTGTAGGCTGTGTCTACTCCTCAGGATCAGTCAACTGGACAGTGAATAGAATTACACCCTCTCTAGAGCCAGTACATGGCAACTAAAACTTCTATGATTATTAACAGTGGATAATTTTTCTTTGGATGCATCACTACATTCCAGATGAATTTTTCTGGTGAAAATGTTTTGGGATTGTTATCATGTTATTCAACAGGCCACGGTAGTGTGGCTCCTTCACAGATGAGCTCCTCCTCTGCTCTCAGCTGACACTAACTTCCACCTGTTGGATTGTTTGGTCAATCAAATGTTACTGAGCACAGAAGAAGCCAAACCTTGATCCCATGCCCTCCTAGCTCCCTCCTTTTCAGCAGCTTTTGACCTGGTGTGAATCGGAGAGGGAGGGATGTCAGAGCTTAGATGCCATCAGTGAGGAGGATTTGCAGGTTTTAAGTCTCTGCTCCTTGGCCTCTTCACAGTAGGACTTCCTGGGGGCATGGGGCTGCTCTCTGGCACAAAAGTTAAACCTGCCTGCTGTAACAATGCCACATTTAAGGCCTCCAAAGACATTGAACTTAGTTGGAGCAGCAAGCTGATCTCATAGTGACCAGTGGGAAGTCATGCATTGAAAATGAGAGGATGCACAATGGCATGCTGACACAGTGACACACAATATCACAGCCCAGAAATGTGACTCAGTGAGGTGACTAGCAGTTATTTATTCATCCATTTTCAGGTTTGGTGTTCTTTCTCTTGGGTTCTTAAAGGATCAGTTCAACATTCTAAAAAACACATATCTGAGAGATGAGAAGGTGGATATCAATCTCATGTCTGTACTTCAAGAACAGCCCTACAAAAAGAAGTCAAATATTCTTAAATATAATCAACATGTCTCATATTGAGCCAAAAAAAAAATGCCACTGGGGTAAGGCAATTTTGTTTGGCTAAAATAATTCAAACTAACATAAAAGTGTTTTTACTGTAGAGTTTCTGCCGTCAGAAATTGGCAAATAAAAACAGGACAAATTTACATTAAAGGACCCAGAACAATAATAAAATGTTAAGAACACAGTTGTCAGTACTATACTGTGACATAAACAAGGAGGGAATGGTTCAGGCTATATTATATATATATATATATATATATATATATATATATATCGTCAGAAACATATTTCCAACCCAAAGCAGTCCATGACAAGTAGGTCAAAGGGACAGTCACTGAGAATATTACTGAGAATATTACAGCCTACAGCAGATGATGTTGCATTATTAGGTGTTACAAACCAGGATGATACTGGACAGCAGAAAGACCCAGAGGTAGCGAGAGGAGGGAGGGAGTTTTCCAACAACTACTGAAATGTAGAAGCTGCTGTAATTAAATCTGCCAATGCTTAAATATAAAAAAATCTCTCAGTAAATTATCAGCCATGATGATAATACGGTGAACATTATATTTTTTATGTGTTACATGCAGTATTTTCTTTTTAATTAAATCAGTTTCAGTGTCATTTTTTAACTCAAAATTGAATCAGATTAAGTCACTATAATTCTGAACTCAAACAAGTGTGTTCTCCGTGAGAAGAGAGGCAATCTGTGTGTTCAATTTCTTTTTCCTGGAAAACAAAATTCTAACTATGAGAAAGTTGGGTGAAAATTCTCTGAAATAACTAACAAATCTGTTCATACAACCTCTGTTCACCCTCAAGAATTCACAAAAACCTACCAACCCTCACTAGTGGCCACTTATGTTGTTTGTTTTAGGGGGTACAACAGTATATACATCCACCCAGTGCTTCTGTGCAGAGCCACCGGTTATAGTGCAGGTTGCCAGATACAGTCAGTGTGCACGGGTTTTGGTGTTAGTCTCTGTATGGTTACAGTGGTACCAAACCTCATAGTCTAGCTGTAGTGACAAGATTTCATAATGTTGAATGAGTGAGTTTTAGAGATGTTGGTTGTTGGATTTCTGAGCATTGGAGGGTGCACAGAAGATCAAACAGTTTTTCCCTGCCTCAGGTCTTGTCACCATGTCCTAACTCTGGACTGATATCAGTCTTCTAATCAGGCTTAAAGAAAAACGGCAACTTAGGCAAGGACATTAGCAAGCTTTTTTCACAATTTGTTGCATTGTTGCACTGTTGTTTTAGCACCCTGCCTGGCTTCACCTGTCCTCCATCATCCTCCATACTGCAAACATTAACCAGCTCTGGGCTATTATTTAATACTGTTCTGAGTTTGCTTATTATATACACTCAGAATTGCTTACAAATTACAAATTGCTTCTAAATTTCTCTCTTGTTTATAATGAAGTCAAACGTTTATAGGGGTCATTCTTAATCACTAATCCAGGTTCCATAATGGTCAAAATGACATTTTAGATTCTCCTTCCACTCTGCTTTGATGAAAATATTATTACTGCGATTATTAATTTATGGCTCTTCATTGGCCCATATCACCAGGACAATGAAAGTGAAAGGCCCCTGTCCACAGTGGTGCAATAATGGCCCCCTGTCCAATGGGAATTGAATGGAGGATAGCATCCCTGAGAAGCTTATTCTCTGGCCCAACCGGTCGCACCCCCTACCACCACCGCCACAACCCCCTCGTCCCATTCTTCAGACAACGCTGTGACTGACAGCTCCCTTTCACAAGGCTGCGACTGGCAAGGAAGGGGTTTAATTCCAAACCATTTTGTAGCATGGCATGATAATGACTCAGACCCAAGCCCGTGGGCTTGAGATGGACTGACGTGGTTTTATTGTCAGGCAGGCAGGAGGAAAGTTTTTTCTTTATCTTCTTTTTTATAAATGGGGGTTGGATGAGATTCAGGACTTAAGTTTAAGTTTTAATTTCAAACCCTCTCAATTTTTTAGAAATTCTTTCTTTGGATTTCTCAAATCTATACATCATTTGTGTACATATATATATATATATATATATATATATATATATGTGTGTGTGTGTGTGTGTGTGTGTGTGTGTGTGTGTGTATATATATATATATATATATATATATATATATATATATATATATATATATAGCACGCTCACTGAATTTCAAAGTTCAACAAATAGTGGTACGACAAAATTAACTTCATTTATGACAATACTATGAATAACAAAACATTTAATAATGGCCACAAAGCCATCTCCATGACAAATGAGCAAACTCCATCTGTTGATGGGGACCGTAAAATGCATTTGAAAGCTTAGTTAAAGCTAGTGACCAGACCTTGAGTAGAAGTGATTTTGTCAGACTCCACATATACTGTGTTTGTAGACCTGAAACGAGAGGTCAATCGCCAGAAAATTAATCACCTGCAATTTTAATATCTGCTTAATTGCACAAGTTACTTTTTTGTGCAAAACAGTTTCCCAATAGTGATGATTTGTTGATTTTTAAATTGTTATCCATAGGAAAATAAATATCTTTGGGTTTTTACTGTTGGTTGGATAATACAAAATATTTAAATATGTCAGCCTTGGCTCATGGAAATTGTGACAGGCATTTTGCACAGATTAAATGATATTTTTTTTAGCTTAACAATGAATTTATTGATTGAAAAAGTAATATGCACATTGGTAAAATAATCAGTCCCACCAATATACTAGACTAGGCATAATCACTAACTTCACTCATTCAGTGGATAAATTGTCACCACTTGTGTCAAAGTCATCACAAGATGATGGAGTTTTGATTGATAGGTAAACCTCATCGTCATTGGCATGACCTAAATCCCTTGGTGCTCGGCCTCCAACCTTTGGCCCCATGCTGTAACACATTCTGTTGACTGGCCAGCTTCCTTCTTTCCTCCTCAGCACAACAGTGTTGTCAAGCTCAAGGGATCTTCTGCTGAATGAATCAGAAGCTAAAGAGATTGGCTTGACCTTAAAGACATAGGGATTAGTGATTGGTTTGATTCATTTTTACCATGCAGGAGTTTGTATGTTGAGCAGTGGAAGAGGCAGAAAAACAACGCAAAGGAAGGATTTGCTGGAAAACAGATGGTGTAGAGGCCTTTGTGTCACGCACGTGTGAGTGTGTGTGTGTAATGTAATCAGTAGGCTTGGCCCGGAAGGGGACACAGCCAAGGAGACAAAAGGGGACAGAGAATAATATATCTACATTGTTACAAAATCCAGTTCATCTGCAAGATGGCCTCCAACCCTCCCCTCTTCCTTTCAGTGCTGTACCACCCCCACCCCCACCCCTCCTCACCCTAAAAAAAAAAAAAAATGAAACACTCCCCTCACCCCCACCCTGCCACCTTTTGACCAAAGAAGACAAGGAAGATATCCTCCTTTGATCACTGGAGGGTGGAGTGGGGGTGAATAGGCTAAAAGGAACAGCAGAGGCAATGCAGGGGCTGAGAAGATGAGCTGTTTACCCTGCACTTGGCTTCTGTTCAGGCCCCCTGTTTCTTCAATCTCCTCCACCGACCTCACCCTTCCCAGGAAACCAACCCCTCCCTTTGGCTTTCTCCAGCCTGGTCAGAGGTGGAAAGACCACCCCCCCCTTTTGCCCCCTTTCATCACCCAGTCCTTGCCCCCTCACCCCTAGGCATTACCCCTGTCACCCAATATCCTTCCGGGGATGGTGGGAGCAGGGCACTGCACCTGTCTTGACCCGTCTAGACACCACTGCCTAGCTGTTTTGTTCTCAAAGGGGGGAGAGGAAGAAGACAGTGGTGTTTGGATGGAGAGATGGGGAGAGTATTCACACAGGTTAAAAGTCAGATTTGAGGGTGAGATTCGTCAGTGAGGATGGAGAAAACCCAGCGGAAACAAGAGGTCACCCTGCTGACCCACACAGAGCCAACCCTCATTCTAAGGAGGACTTGCAAAGTCGTTTTATTTTTTCCTCACTATAAACAGACCCTTTGTGTTATTTGGTTGCCAGGGCAGTGACACAGGTGCCATCTGAAATTTGGAATTTGGTGTATTATTAATATTCTTTATTATTATTATTATTATTATTATGGTTGTTCTTTTTAACCACATATACAGTTTGGTCTTTTTCTGAGTTAATAAAGGAAACAATATTAGGAATAACTGGAGCCCAGGATGTTCACACTACTAAGCTGCTCATCTCTCTGCTCTCTCAGGTACCTCTTGTTCGCTCAGAGACTTACCTCAGTGAGCTCCTGGAGGGGGTGTGCAGCAGCATGAGCGATTATGCCCTCCATGTGGACCCCGACACTCAGCATAAACAGTATAAGAGGTTTGCACCCAGGAGCAGTGGGGCCACTGGGGACTTCCCCGACTTTAAAAACTTCCAGTTCGACGGACCCGAGGCATCCAACACCCTGAAATTCGCAGTGAGTGCATAATCAAACTGTAGAATATACTGTATTAGTGATAGAGGTATAATCTGTGATCATAACTGTAGGGATGTGTATTTACAGACCAGGACTAGGTTATACAAGTGTCATCCTTCACACAGAGGCATTTACTAAACTGGGTTGCTCTGTTAAAACTAACTGTGTTGAATCGACACTGGGAAATATTTGTAGCACTGTCCAATGAGAGGCAATCAGCCCTATAAAAAGCAAATTACAAGGAAATCATAACACTGTAACATAACTTCCAAAAGCAGTTTTAGGAAGTTGATTGTGATAACCTAACCACCCTTACTTAATTGCTGTTGGCATAACATTTTTTAATTCAAGACAAATTGTCTTATATTTGTGAAATGTTATTCAGGAATCTTTCCATTTTTTTAATTGTAAAATTCTTCCTTCAGCACAAACTAATTTCTTGTCAGTTACTGAACTGTGATTATGATTCATTAATAATGAGTATACATTATAGAATTAGTTAAGTTGTATAGATAATGGATGGATTATATTATGATATATATAATATATTATAAATGAATTCTACAATTATTCATCCAATGATTTTGGATGAATAATTGTAGAATCATAGAATGGTGTAAAAAGGTAGAGAAAAACTTTTATTTAGAGATACTATACTAACATGTATCTAAGAAATTAAATTCCTTAATTGAACAATACTTAAATGTTTGTTTTTCAGGTTTTGTCAGGTCAGACGTGTTATAATGTACCTTTGTCTACACCTTAGTCTCAGTATGTTGCATATTAGAAAGCTAGTTTCTCCTGCATTAGTAGGTGTAAATAATTTGTTCGTTTGCATAAGCAACCTGTTTGAATTTAGTGCTGTGTAAATGTCCTCTTCATAAACACTGAAGTTGTGGGCTACATTTGAACTACTGAGCAGGTGGTGCAACTGTTGGATTTACCACATTATGGTCATGTTCTAACTATGAGAATGACTTGAATTTGTGTGAACTTTCGAACTTTCAATCTTTTTGATCAAATTAAGTTACCTATACAGAGCAGTCCTATTTCTCTTGTATTTGTATGTATGTTCTGTATGTACAGTACATTGCCAATGTAACATCCATTCTACCATAATACATTCACAATCAATCACCAGATCTCTGGTGTGACTTCCCTCTTTAAAAGTAAGTTAAATCAAAAATCATGTTTAGATTGAGACAGTGCAGTGAATTTGAGAAACAGTCTCCATGCATGAAAAACGTGGGAAAGTAGGAAAGAACAGAGAAGCAGTTTATGATTTAAAATCACCCCTTTTATCATCCTAATTAATGTGACTGGGATGCTTAAGATTCATGCCAACATTTTGTTTGCCATACTGTATATCCTATAGATTATTCTATATTATTATTGCAGGCAGACCTGAAAATTGCAGCATGTCAAAAGCAGATAATTAGCACTCTTGAGCTAGATTGAAAATGGGAGTTCCCTGTGCCTTGCTTAAGATCCTGCTCTGCACTTCATTCAAAATAATGGAGCTAAAATTCAGTTAATTTCTCCGTTTACACGTTGCTTGTCTGGTTGCAGCTTTTTTCGGCAGATTCTGCTGGAAAACTTCAAAATTCTCTCCAGGGCTGTCTGCAGAAATCCATGAAATGGAATCAGAGCTACTATCAGAAGCTGAGCTTGATATCAAATTCCTGATGAATGTAAGGAGCTATGGCTTAGCGGTTTGACCACCTAGCTGTCAAGATGGCTGAACGGTTTGGCAAACACAGGGAAAACATGGCAACCACTCAGCAAACAGTGTGCCCACCATTGTATGAAAAGATGTGATGAACAAAGTGTGTGTGTGCACGTGTGTGCACGTGTGTGTGTGTGTTGTGTATGCCTCAGCTCTGTCTCCCCCAGGCCAAGTCTTTCTTCTATGCTTGTGTTTTTGTCTCAGTGTGAAACAATCGTGGAGGAGCTGGAGGATGATATCATCTCTCTGTTCAGTCAGGACCTAGAGCATGTGCACGAGGAGTTATGCAACAGTGTCTCAGGTACTACAGCTTCTTCACACATTCTCTACCAGAAATATGATGCAGCAGCTCCAGTTACCTTCATCCTGCCCCTCCCCTCACCCTGGAGATTTGTATGTCCCCTCACATCAAGTTGAATCAATCACATGAAATGTGCGACATTTCAGAATAAATCTGGAAATTCGTGGAGAATTCAGCTGAGTAAAAGAATCAAAGATTGTGTTTGGTTAATATTAGTAACATCAATAAGTGACTTCACATGCTTTGTTGCAGAGAAATCATGCATAGTTCTGTATTTCATTATTTTCTCTGAGTTTAATGCATTTGCCTTTATTCTGACAAAGATCACTATGTACTATACTAGTCATCTGTGGTTAATGTAATCACCTTCTATTGGTTGTTTTTTCCTGTTGGGTTTGGCTTCCACAGCGTTATTTAACAGCTGAGGCCATTTGTTTGAATCTGTGAATCAGCTGCAGACCACTGCCAGTGCAGATGGACCTGTATCTTTTTCAAGGTTCATTTCAAAGGATAAGATCATTATACTAAGACACCTCTACAGCATCTAAACTGCCTCAGAGTGGGGCCATAAAAACTCACAATCAGAGTGCTAAAACAGGCCCCTTCTCAGAAATTATCCAGTTGAACTCTTTAAACAGCAAATTAATTTCTTTTTGTGTCACAGCTTTGCAACATAGTGCCACATTTTCATGTAACATTTATTTATTAATGTAGACAAGCAGGGTTTCCACAGGCTCTTGAAAAGTCTTAAAAAGTTAACAAATCTGAAGTTTGGGCCTTAAAATGTCTTAAAAGTGAATTTGACAATTGATGTTGTTGCTGTTACAAAAATACTACACAAAACTAAGATGCAAACTGTGCAGCCTGGTCAGAATTTATGTTGTGATGTTTTGTGTGGGCTATTGCCTCCTCTCACCAAAAACATACTTAAAATCTTACAAACTTACAATGGTTTCTCTGTGTTAAACACCAACAATATTAAATCCTGCAACTAAGTGAATTCTAGAGATCTAGAGCAGGCTGGGTATGTATCTCTCCATAACAAAGTCAAATGCTCTGAGAAGGGCTGCAAGTTAGTATAGCTCAATAACACTGAGGAGGAGATTTCAGCCAAGAGAGAAGAGTTCAGATTAAAGTAGTTCTTGTGTGGGGTGGCTGTGGCTCAGGAGGTAGGGCGGCTCACCTACTAATCAAAAGGTCAGTGGTTTGATCCCTGGCTCCTCCAGTCCATGTGCTGTGGATATATGTATGTGTGTGTGTGTGTGTGTGTGTGTGTGTGTGTGTGTATAGTACATAGAAAAAGTGCTGTGTATGTGTGTGTGAATGGATGAATGTGAGCTGTAGTGTGAAGCACTTTGAGTGGTCCACATGACAAAAAAATGCTATATAAGAACAGTCATTTACCATTTACAGACACACACACACACACACACACACATATTACTCTTATCCATACATAGTACTGTGTAGTAATTCTCAGTTGAATAAATTCATCCACTTTCCTGTAGCTAATCTGTAGCTCAGATTTTCCATGAAATAGGTCCTAAATTGCATTCAAAATGCTATTGAAAAGGTATCAAAATGTATTAACTTGTTGAAACCCGTAGAAACCCTGACAAGTCACTAACCTCAACACTCATATATCTGTCTTTCCGTTTTTTATTTCAGACTACTGTAGAGGCAGCAGTCCCACAAACGAGGAGCTGTAGTGTATATTTTCGGTGGATAAGGTGGGATCAGCTTTGTCACAGACATTACAAAGAAGAGAATTTTAACAATATCAATTTTTGACAAATGGTTGACAATCTTTTTGAACAAATAAAAGAAGAAATTTTGACAAATCATAATGTGCACATTAGTTTTTGTCTGAGATTTGAAATGGATGCTCCTGCACACCACTCATTAATATCAGGTCAGATTGTTGTTGATTGTTGTCAGCTACAACTGTTGTGTTTTTGTGTCACTCCTACAAACCGAATGCATGACTGTGATGGGTCAATGTTTACATGCTTTCAGTCAGTGTGAATTTTTAGCTTTGACAAGCAGGAAAATATAGAATTGTAAAACAGGATTTTCATGAACTAATCCAAAATGTCAGATATTTAATTCTCCAAATGTTTTCCTTTTGTTTTATATCTAAGTAAACTGAATATCTTTTGGGTTTTGCACTGTTGGTCTGACAAAACAAGATATTTGAAATAGTGATAGGTATGTCTCACTGATTTCTGGCATTCTATAAACTAAATGATAATTAACCAGTTAACTGGAAAAAAATGATTGAACTAATCATTACTTGCTGCCCTGATTTTACACCATAATTGTACCAATGTGTTTTGTTTTAATTAAATTTAGGCCTAGATTAATGTCTTATTTCAGTTTTTCTAAATGCTATGACATCACTTTGGTCATATAAGGTCAGAGCACCATTTAGATCCAGATAATTTCTTTCTTAAGATCTTTGTTAGTCTCCTAATGGTTCCAACAAGGTACATATGGGGACAAAAGTGTAGGAAGAGTGTTGTGCTGTGCTTTAATTTCTATACAACAAGCTGCAGCTGGATATGAACACGCAGGTTTCAAATAGACAAGTGTCCTCTCATACAAACTAGCAAGTTTACAGACTGGAACAAATGCTGAAGAATCCATTGTCTGATTGGGACAGATAGAACAGCAGCTGCTTGGCCAGAACACTGTACTGATATGCTAAAGCATGTCCACAGGGGAAGCATGTTAAGACCAAGTGACCAACTTAGTGACATGCAGGAGTCTGTAGGTATTCAGATGTGGGCAGGAATATTTCTTCATTTAATGTTAAGGAAGTGACACTGGTGATATACATGTTATGGATTAACATATACAGAAGCCCAACACTGAGTCAGACCACAGGAATGCAGAGATGGAAGTGGTTTATTGCCACAGCAACAATGTAACAGGTGGAAAAAGGTCTGGGGGAAAAGTCTAGGGCTGAGAGTCAGGTGGTGGTGCAGGGAGTGGGGTAAGAGCCTGGGGGGGGGGCTGGGAGCCAGGAGGATAACAGAGGCAGCTGGAGATCCACAGGAACGAACGAGGGCACCGGCGGAAGACTAGAACAAACAGAGACAGCATCACCAAACAGCTTACCAAAAACACAGATTCAGAAAAGCTCAGACTGCTCAACTGAGAGGCCAGAAGTTACCACTAAGGTAGACGGAACAAACTGCCGTTGAGTGACCAGCAGACCGGGGTGATGAACAGGTGAGGCTGAGTTAATAGATGCAGCTCTGTCGGTGCTACGCCACGCCCCTGAGGAAAAAGCACACACACCCCTACACACAGAGGGAGAGGGGAAGACTGGACAGAGACAAAACCAGGTCAGGAACTGAGGAAGAGAAGGGGGGCCTTAACAGTACACTTTACAAAGCCATTAGGTTCACAGGAGTCTAAACAACCCATAGGAGCTTACCAGCAGCAGGCATCCTGGACATTTGTTGTCATGGTAACAGTAATGAAGAGGAAAAGATTGCAATTTGTGTTAAAATCACTACTTCCTTAAAGTTAGGGGCCTTACATTGTCATGTTTACAATAATAAACACATGGTTAATGTTGTGGAACAGTCATGATAAAAGAAACAACAATGACTCAGTCAGTGTCACATGGGAAACAAACATTGGTCCCCTCATCAAAGTCCTGTATTTTCCTGAACATCCTCCTTAAAACAGAAAAAATGATCATAATAAACTGCTGCACAGATGAGCAATGGGCTCATTTTTTTTACAGTCTCAGTACAGGGCGGTCTCTGAGATGAAATCTGACACCAACTGGTAACTGATCCATTTATCTGTTCTTAAGTTTTCAGCAGTCTGTAAAATCCTAAATCATTTGTAGTAGTCAGTCACACAGGTCCATGTTAGCACTGTCCACTATTTTTGTTTTCTGTGTGAATACTAGTGACCAAAGCAATTTTCATGTGAGGTTATTTCTGTAAACTATTATTCAGGCCAATAATGACTGCATTTGCAGCAGCCTTTCTGAAAAGACAACTGTTTAAGCCACTGATAATCATGTGGTAAATAGGAAAAAATGCAAGTGAAAACATATATGAGGCAACTGTAGTGCATCCTAACATGTCATGTGGCTGCCATGAAGCAAATGGTTAACTTTAGGTGTTAGATAAGAGTTTTACGGATCTTTATGATGCTCAGAGTCAGTTGATACATAAGATGGCCACCAGTCATCAGTCTGTCACCTCCATGAAATAAATCACTAATAGCAGAATTGAGATTTACACAAAGCCACAGCACAATGCAATAAGAACAACACAGAATGACAGACAATGTAGGGGTGATACTCAGCCTCCCTTAAGTCAACCTTAAATATTCCACTTTCCCTCTAAATCTGATAGAGAATTTAACAACTATAGTGGATGAATTGTTTGTAACTGAATGTTTAAGTTGTAAGAAGGAACAGTCTGGTGATATGCTGTAGTTATCTTACTGTTCCATGAGCCAAGTGGAGATGATTATCTCTTTCTAACAAGTGTTGTGTATGTATTTACGGTTGATATCATATTCCTCGGTGCCACAGAGTTGTCCACAAACTATTAAAACACCTCAGTGAGGCACATTATTGCAATGAGTAACATGTTTTGACTCAATCCCACGTACACTGTCTTGCTGCCCCAAATACTTACTAGAGCACCAAATGTGGTTTAATCCGCTGCTTAAAATAGTCCAACAAATGCACTATTTCCTCCTGTTTGATAAAAAAAAACTAGAGTAAGCAGCTGTTTCAGAAATTTACAGTGACTTTTTTACTTTCTATGTTTCAAAAATCACAGTCTAAGCACAACAAGCTGTCTGTTGTACTCCAGTGGGGGGTGTCAGGCACTCACACCGATCTTTCCTGTCTAGGCTATTGTCCTCTTTGTTGATGCAAATTGTAGGAAACAAGTGAGTCTGGCTGAACACAATCGAAAGACATGATGAAGAAGCTGTTTGCTGACAGCTTTACAGTAAACAACTGCATAACAAACCTGAAGTGACCTGTTTGCTTGTCTCACAGTGAGGCAGTGGAGGCATCACAGAGTAACAGAACCTGAACCCTGGTGTGGTAAGGTCTCACTGTCCATGAACCTCTCAACAGCATACTACTCTCTTCTCTTCTTCCTCTTCTCCTGCCCCTGAATGTCAAACCTCACTATCACTGCTGACTGACCAAAGAAAACTGAGTCTGAAATGTTGTGTCTGAGAGAAGCAGGTGTAAACTCTATAGCACAGTTTAAACTGCACACACACAGCGGGGTAGAGAATACAGCAAGATGACTTTACCTTCCTGTTTCCAACAGTGGCCCCTGCTATTTTTTCCTGATTTTAAATGATGATTCTTTATTCTTAAACTGTCCATCATTAATCTGACAGTGTTATAAGGGAAAAGTTCTAAGCCTGTGGAGGATTTTTAAATGTAACCTTGATCTTTCCTTTAACCTTAACTACACTGGATACTGGCTGCTGTACTGTATGTTGAAGAAAGTGACAATCCAGTCTCACACAGGTTGATTCCTGCTAACTGTTCTCACTTTGACACAGTGTGACCTCTTCTCAACATGTAGATATATTTGTATGCATTTGCTGTGTGGTCTGCAGTGGGAGGGCAGATAGTAGCAGGCTGTTTGATCCAGTGTGTGCTATATAACATCATCAGTAAGAGTCAAAACGGGTCATGAGAGTGAATTTTATACCTGAAGCATTCATATATAGATAAGGATACTGTAAACATTCACAAACACATACTCCAACCACTGATTCTAAGCCATGTGCCATTGTAAGCAAATTTTGCTGCACTGCACCTTGCTCATTTCAACAGTTAACACAGCATCAACTGAGATCAGCTGCTGAACAGTTTGGCACCAAAGAAATCCAGCAGCTCTTACAAATCCCCTACATCAGTAGCAGTAAGTCTATACCTCCCCACTCCCAGTTTGGTTTCCTCTCTGCCCAGGGATTGATGTCACAGTAGGACCCATACAAGCTTATTGTGTAGCTGCCTGTCTGGAAATGTCAAGGAGCCAAGCTTCCACCCCTGACAGTTCAAGGGTTACCAAGGTGCTGACTGGCTCCAGGGTGACAGACAACCCTCACACTCTCATTTCCCACGACTCATTGATTGACAACTGAACTTTTAGTTGTACCAAGCAGAGCTACTATGAGGGCATAAATACTCAGACAGATGAAAGTAAACGTTATGAAACCTGCTATTAACTGACGGTTACAATCTGTGATGGGACATGAACTCCGATCTCCTGCATGAAAGTTGACACACTCATCCACCACCACCCTAACCAAAATCCTTGCTTTCTGCCTCACTACATAAAGAATACACTACATCCTGCACTAACACTGAACATCAACCTGACATAAAATGTACAACTAAACAGTACACCCCTTTGCAATATCACTACAAACTTAACAGATTCAAAATTGTGTCATCTTACAATAATTGTATTATTTGAACTGAAGCTAGGGTATTTGATTTTATGTATAATTAAAAACAAACAAAACTGAAAATGCACGCCCTAAATATGTCAGTGCATCAGTATGGTTATACTTGTGATTTCCAGTTAAGACTAATTGCACAATCAAGGTTATTTTTAAAAACTGCATCACAATTTCCTCACTTTTGGCTGGATTGTGTTCAATGCAACATGGCTCAATGAGGAAGGGAATTGCCTGAACAGTAAGAAACCAGATTGTGAGATTTCATAAAGACTAGGAATAATACAAGAGCATTAGTAGACTACGAAAGAGGTGGTTTTTAGGAGGTATAGGAAAACCCATACTACCAATTATGAGAAGGTGCAATGGCCATCTTCAAAAATGACTCCACGCATAATTTTTCATTTACTGTACACAACTTTCCTTTGAAAGCTATAATATATAGCTTTCAGTAATGAAAATCTATCCATCCATTATCTATACCACTGATCTTTAAGGGTCACAGGGGGCTGAAGCCTCTCCCAGCTGATGTTGGGTGAGCTGATGTGTGCTATCTATCCTGTTTAGATAGCACATTATATATAGAACATGTGCTGTATGAATGTGTGTGAATGCGGTGCGGTGAATATGATCTGTAGTGTAAAGCGCTTTGAGTGGTCGAAAAGACTAGAAAAGCGCTATATAAGTACAGTCCATAAAGTAGCCACCTTTTGCTTTGATGACAGCTTTGCAGACACTTGGCATTCTCTCAGTCAGATTCATGAGGTAGTCTACTGGAATGGTTTTCTAACAGTCTTGAAGGAGTTCCCAGAGGTGCTGAGCACTGCTTTGCCTTCACTCTGCTGTCCAACTCATCCCAACCCATCTCAGTTGGTTTTAGGCTGGGTGATTGTGGAGGCCAGGTCAACTGATGCAGCACTCCATCACTCTCCTTCTTGGTCAAATAGCCCTTACATAGCCAGGAGGTGTGTTTGGGCTCATTGTTCTCTTGAAAAACAAATGGTCCCACTAAGCACAAACCAGATGGGATGGCATGTTCCTCCAGAATACTGTGGAAGCCATGCTGGTTAAGTGTTTAAGTGTGTTTGGATAAATCATCAAATGCTCAAAGGTCTTGAAATTTTCCATATTGACTGACCTTCATGTCTTAAAGATGTTTCTCTTTACTTAGTTGAGTGGTTCTTGCCAAATACATTAATTGAATAGGGCTATTCACTGTATAGAACTTTGTACCAACCCTACATCAGCACAGCACAACTGATTGTCTCAAACACATTAAGAAGGGAAGAAATGCCTCAAATTAACTTTTGAAAAGGCACACCTGTTAAGTGAAAACCATTCCAGGTGACTACCTCATGAAACTGACTGTGAAAATGCCAAGAGTGTGCAAAGCTGTCATTAAAGCAAAAGGTGGCTACTTTGAAGAATCTGAAATATGAAATCTATTCTGGTTTGTCTGACACTTTTTTGTTTACTACATAATTCCATATGTGTTCCTTCATAGTTTTGATGATTGACATTAATCTACAATGTAGAAAATCCTTAAAAATAAATGAGAAGGTGTGGCCAAACTTTTGACTGGTACTGAATATAGACAAACAACCATCGACACTCGCATTCACTCCTACAGGCAATTTAGAGTCACCAATTAGTGTTTGGACTGGGGAAGAAGCTAGGAGTACCTGGAGAGAACCCACACAGGCACAGAGGAGAACATCCAAACTCCACACAGAGAAGCCTCAGGCCAACCAGGGCTTGAGAGGTGATAGTGCTAACCACTGCACCACTATGCTGCCCAAACCTATAGAGTTTCATAAATACTATTGATAGCCCACGGGTGAAATGGACATGAAGATTGAGAATCTATTGTAAAAGAATATAAAGCTGAGGGAGATATTGCAATTCTTAAATGGTAAAGCTGTAAAGCTAAAGGAACAACAGTTGTATTCAATATAATGAAAGAAGGAACACTTGAGTCTTGAAATGCAGAGGCCTGCAGAGTCAATATTATGTTAATAGGAGGGTGAAACATGTAACCGTGGCAAGGAAATTTCTGATCACATCAACAGTGGCAGCACATTCTTTGGTAAGATGAATCCAAATAAGGAACCTCCCGGAATAATTGCTGCTAATGGACATAGTAATTAGTATGAGAGCACAGGAGGAAGTCAGGTTACATTAGAGTCTGCATAAGAAGGAGGTTGTGGTGAATGGATGGGTTCACAAAACACTTGATTTATCATTGTTTATTTTTCAATAACCATGTTCGTTATTATAACCATGACATCGAAGGTCCTCTGTCCTTAACAAAGTGCTTCTTTTAATCCAAACTATGATCCTTCCTTAAAGTTATTTTTGAGTTTAAATCTAAAAAACCCTTTAGCATAGTATTGTTACATCATAAAAGACTTAGTTGTTTATATTTCAGCAGTGATTCATAAGTTTATCTGCAGCGCTGCATTGTTTTAGTAGTGGTACACGCCAAAAGGGCAGCTAACCACTGGACAACAAAAAGACACACAGACGTGCATTAGATTCCAGCAGCAGGAATGTAGGGTTTTAATGTGAATCCCAAAAAGGCAGCAGACTGATGGATAACAAAAAGAATCACAGGTGCATCACATTCTAGCAGTAGAGGTGACCCCCACCTCCCCACCCCATCTGACTCTCTGGCCTGCTTTCTCACATGGCGCTTCTAGCCACAGTCTCCACCCCCACCATTACACAGTGAAGGGCATTAAGACACTCCTAGAATAACTTTAAAACATATATTTACAATTTAACATTATTCATATTTATGTATACACAATGCAAATGACCTCTGACCAATACAGATGAAAAAGCATGATAAACTGAGGAAAACCCAAAACAAAAGCCAAAATTAACAAAAGAAAAAAAAACTGTACCAACTCCTCTCTCCCTTTCCTAACCATTTGGCTCAGCCTAACAAATTAATTGACACTGGCTGGAGTACTGTGGCTGCATTCTCATGTGTACTCGCCCAGGAAGTTGAACTCCAAGAGTGATTATTCGAAATAAAAGGCACAACATAACAAAAATAAATAAATAAATAAACTTCCTGTGTTAGCCTGTGTTGTCACACTGTACAGGGGTTGCTCTCCAGCTCCGTCACATGTGCTCTAGGGGCAATAATTCAGGAAATACTCCTATGGGTCGTACCGGACCCAGACTACATGATTGTTAAGGTTGTTAATGCTTTTTCACATATATGCTGTCATGTCTGAAAAGTTTATCATTATAACTAGTAGTAGAATATATGCCACAGTCAGGTGTATTACTCATTTTAGGGCATATACTTACTTAGATCAGTGTCTGGAGAGGATTATGATAGAGGTATGGCTGCTTGATTCTTCTATTTGTTGAATAGGAAAAACCTTTGAGACAAAGTGTGATTTTGTATTCTTGCATTCTTATATTCTTACAACATAAAGTTTGGTCACTGAGCTGTGGCATTAACTTGTATTCTAACAAGATTAAAATATATTTGTCCTGGAGATTAGCATAGTTAAGACTCCCTTTTTTGGCTTCTGAGGCGGCAGCAGCAGACTTTGATCAGTGTAGCACAGAGAGGCCCAGGCTTGGCCTGGCCATCTAAGGCCTGGGTGTGAAATTGGTCTGATGTCATCCCCCATTCTCCACCTCCACTATCTTTTAGCCACCATAATTATATTTCCGCCACAAAGCCCCTGTCCCCTTCATTCCATATTCCAAGTTTGACTAGGAAGCTTTTAGAGAACTATGGATAAATTACTCAGTGGGGGGAAGGGGGGCTGGATGGGCCATCTTTTGTCTGACAGAGACACATGGGACATCAATACTTTGTGATATGTACATTTCTTTTCTCTGCCCATCTGCCCTTTGCCTCTGCCTGTTGGAGAGGTTAAGTTTATGACAAGGGGATGGGTGAACTTTGAGCAAACAAGATTATTTTTATGTTTCCGCCTTGAAAACAACAGGACCTGTTGCTGAAATGTTATGATAGAAAGATTTAGCAACACGTCTCTCAACATGTAAACATATCTCAACATGCAAAAAAGACACTTGTGCTGGCTCTTACTGCTACTGCTCTCTTGGAACAAACATATATCTGACTTTAAGTAAGATTTTTTGAGACAGCATTATTTTGGAGAGAATGTCAAAAGAGAAAGGAAACACTGAATCCTTTCATGTACATCAGTGCCTTGATACTGATGTAGTGCATGCAAAACTGTACAGATGTTCTTCTGTCTACATCTGTAGCACTTCCAAACTTATGAGATCAGAGCACACATCCCTGACCTGCAATCACTTTTAGCCTGTCTAACTGTAATGTAATGTAAAAAAATGTAATCTTTCACTTACCTAAACAATAGTAATTACCATTTTAGATGCCATGGAACAGAGGAAGAGATTTAGTCCAAATTATTTAATCATGTTTTACAAGAGGCTGTAATTAAAATTTCTTGACAATTCAAAAGTCACTAAACCACCACCACAAGAACGAATTTGAAAAATATATTTTTACACTTCTTTTTTTGTTGTTGTTTTTTTAATTGAACTGAATGTGACCAATATAAGGTCAGAGCCATTGTGACAGCAAGTGAAGGTTGTTTCATTTAGAATTGGGAATTTGGAATATCCCCTGATTTCCACAGTGGGAACCAGAGGGGGAAAATATGTCCATTTCTCACCATTTCTTGGCTGTAGTGTTGTCACATGCTGCTTTTTGCATGGACACCCAAAGCATTTTGACATTCATCCAGCCCCGCTACCCCCACCTTCAAATGACAGGCCCAGACTGTGTATAGGAACCCAGCTCTTTCGCCCTTTCCTCATGCAAGTCAAGAGTAGCTCAGCTCATCAAGTCAGCGACCATTGGGCGTTACTTCCACATACAAGCCAGCTAAGAAAGGAAATGCAGATGAGGCTTCTGCAGCCATTCACAGAGTCCAGGTCACTGCTGCTGCTGCTGCCACTGCCAATGGACGAATCTGAGACAACTCTCTGGCTTTTTGTTGATGGATCTCCCCCTGCTCTCCATATTTCTTTCTTGCTCTCTGTTTTATTTTCTCCACTGTTTCTCCACCTCGCTCAGATGTTCAGGTAAAAAGTGTACAGATACTGTATGTGTATGAAGTCTCAGCAATCTCAGCAATGCTGGACATTTTTAGCTTTCATGAGTCAGTCTTCAGTCCTCAGTCATGTGTATTTTATCCCTCTGGTGCATAGTAGTCACTACAGTAGACAGCTACTAAAAAGTAACTTTCTCTTTAATGCATAGGTTTTTATGGTGGAACTGCATATCAGCCCAATTCATTTTTACAGTAAGTTCACAATGTTTTCTGTTGAATGCTCAGGCGCATGTGGTCCACTGGATTGGACATATCTGTAACTTTATGAAAAAAATCATATTTTTGGGGAAAAAAAAAAAAAGTTGAAAAAAAAAATCTTGACCAAGGCTTTCATAATTCATGCATCAGAGGGTTAAGTTGATGTCCCATCTCTTGTGTCACAGATTTTTCTATTCTGACAAGTTGATGGGGACAATAAAGTGATTTTACTAATCAGAATAAAGACCAAGTGGCTTGTTGTTCCCAAATTTCATCTGCCCTTTTTACCACTTCAAGCAAGTGCTAATGGAATGCTGACAAGTATCAGTATTTTGCCAGTTCTTTTTGTCATTTGTATGAGACAGGGACCATCGGTTTATACATATTCAAAAATGGGCTCCTGAAACTGATTAATAGAACAGAAAATCATGTAACTGTGTAAATCATGTGAATGGCAAAAATATGCACATTTATTATCAAAGCTCACATTGTTGGTACTGGCTTGTGCTTGGTGCCTAACTTGGAAAAACCATCTATACCATCAATGAACACCACTGAACAGTCATATATATATATGTATATATCACTACTAAATTCACCACTTAACAGGCTATAAGGTACAATGCACTGTCACACTTGAATGGTTGGTACTTCAGAATGGCATTAGAATGGTGTTGGGCCCAAAAAAGCAGAATGGCCGGAGGATTGTCAGCACTCTAAAGTGGTTTTCTAAACTCATAGAAACTGACTCCAGCACCACAACAGAAATCACATCAGTGCTCACCTAAATTAATATTTATGTAGATAACCTCTTTACCACTAAAACCTGGCATTTAAATGTGTTTTAAGTGTTTTGGGTGGCATCTCTCAGCCTCTACTGATCCTTACATCCTTTCAGTGGAGTGATCTTGCTCTGCTCAGCTGTTCAAACCTGTGTATCTATTTTATAGCAATGTTTAGATCTATGACCCAGAGTTACAGTCAGCATAAGAACATGACTGCCAGTGTAAAAGAATTTACTTATTTACACAATGTATGAATAGTTGTATGCTTTATGAGTATGGTATACTAGTCTATTTTAACCAGCATGGAGGGATCCCCTCAAACATGTAATGCATCTTTATTTAAAAGCACAAATCACATATAAGCCTAAACCTCATATCACCATCATAATGTGAGTGCATGTCTCTGCTGTCATGTAAAAAGCTTGCATCTCCAAAATATTCAAGTCTAAGGAGGTTAGAGAAGCAGTAAATAAAAACATACACTTTCGAGAGAGGTCTTAAATTCTTATGAACCTAAACATTTTTATGTAGTCATTCAACTCATAAACATTAAGAGGATCAAATATGGAGATGTGTGTTTTCACTGAACAACTTTTGTTTGTTTGTTTGTTCATTTGTTTTTCAAGTAAATATCTGAGGCAGCTGTAATGTAAATGACATGGCATTACAATTTGTTATATTTAATTTACCTTTTGTAAGAAAATTTATTAACAATTTATTAACTGTGTGGCTTTTATATTCTTCATGCATTTTTCAGAAGCATCAAAACAAAAGTAAAAAATAGGGAACTTGTAAAACACTCTCACCTGATTAATAAAAACAAGAAAATAACGAAGGCAGTATAAAGGCAGAAATGAGGCAGTGAATATTCCGTTATGTTAAAAGCCTGTTTTAATGTCAAAAGTCTAAGGGTAAAGTCTAGGGCTTAGCAAAATCGGCATAACTTATTGAGGATGAAGAATGGGTTTAGATGTGCGGACTACACGTGTCCTCCATGTTGTGTCTGTCTTCCTCAGCTCGCTCAGTGTTATACTAATCATTATCAAGTTATTTCAATAAAATCTTCCACATACTCCTCCAATCAGCTTCACAGCAAAATGCCAACTGTTTCAGCAAAGTGTTTTTTTGTTTGTTTGTTTGCTTTTTGTTTGTTTGTTTGTTTCAGGTTATATAATAAAACACTCTTTTGAAAAGTCTTTTTTTTCTTATTGTTTATTTAACCATCACATCATTATGATATAAATTATTTACATGTAGGATATGAAAGAGAACTTCAGCTGAGAGGAACAAAGCAACTAAATGTGTTCATTATTTCATCTTTAAAAATCCTGATATCAAAATCCCATTTGCGATATAGAAAATCCAGGTGCTCTTTCTTTATAAGACTGTAAATATTTTTAGCTTGTATTTACATCACTTTTAAGGCAGAAGCTTATTCCGGTTTGGAAGTGAATGTAAGAAGACCTGACTTACACAGTAAATACATTTTTAAAAAGCACACATTCACAGTATCATAAAACCACGATTTGGTTTGGATCCACGTGAATTAGACCCAGCGATGATGTTGCATTCAAAAAGAAAAGTTATTGCAGGAAAAATAAATTATGTAAACACTCCAGAGCCCCATATCCACATGGCTATAGATAGTCTATCGTATTATAAACAAGAATATAATGGTCTTTGTCAACGACAAAGTCAAACTTTGAGCACTGGTAGATGAACATGCAGCCTGTAAGCCTGCTGCACGTCCATGATCTGCCCATTTGAATGAGAATATGTCCTGGATGGTGATGGCCTGACCTTGGACATCACGGGTTTTTATTTTATTTTATTTTATTATTTATTATTATTATTATTGAAGAGGTTTAGGCTCAAATTTAAGTCGTGGAAAATTTCGATTGTGATGGTTGGCTAATTTAAACTGACAACATTTCAAATGGGTGTTGTCCGATGACTTAACAGAAAATAATAAAAAAAAATAAATCTTATTTTATGTTGCAAAAACTTTAGCTACCGTGCTTAAAATCAGGTTATAAATTCAAATCAAGACTGGAGTTGGCTATTGTTACATGTGGGTTCATTGCCAATTCATGTTGTTATTAAACACCGTTCACTGCTTCACACAGCATCTATAAAAACTTTTCACTCCAGAGACAAACTGCGCCGCTACATTCCCAGATTTGAGGCGCATTTCTCGCCCTTTAAGGCTGTAGACGGTAACAGAGCGAACCATCAAACTGCAGGTGATCCTTCACCACAGAGCACAGACACAACAGTCAGAAGTCAGAAGGATAGAGACAAAACAACCAGTTAAGTCAGAAAGTAGAACAGAAAATTCTTTGGATTTCAGCATATTCCTCTCATAGTCAGTACACTTCCCCAGACAGACACAGTTGAGCCTAACGGGACACACAGGACTGTAGTGCGCGTGACGTCGGTCCACTACACTTCTCTCATCCCTCGACCTCGATACGATGCAGTTGACTGACTTTTTTTCCCGCCTCTAAAAACATCGAAGATAGCCCAGGTTTCTGTAGGTTATTGTCCCTTCTCTCCTCCCCGCTGCTCTTCTAGGATTAGACTACTGTGGAGCTGTATTTCACACAAGTCACAACACCGAGACGGGAACGCACAGCTCCCTGTGATGGCGGGACTGTAGTAGAATATTCACTTATTTAATGTTTATTTTTATCTCTCTTCATTGGCAGTGTATTATAAAACACATCAAACATATCAATAGCATATATCAGCGGCTGGTAAATCAGTTCTAACAAACAGCACCACAGTATGCTCTAAATGTGGCCTTAATGTCCCTGGCACCAAATATCAGTGTCAGACCCAAAACACTGATGTAGTCTTAAGACAGCCAACATTACACGGTGCCTGGTACGGGTTCTGACTGTGACAGGAGCGCAGCATGTCCTAACTACAGCCCTGAGGACACGTAGGTGATGCCTACACAAATCCTCTCTCCCTCCCTCTCTCACTCTCTCTCCCTCTCTGTCTCTCTCTCTCTCTCACACACACACACACACACACACACACACAAAGAGGATAAACAAAAAATGTCTCTGGTTGAGTTGTAAATAGGAATGCTGGTACTGAGCTGGTTTTATTGCATGGTTCAGAACCCCCCTCCCCTCGCCTCCTTTCTGCTCCCCATGTCTTCCTAGTCGCTGTCCGACTTGGCGTCCTTGGCCGCAGAGTGGTTGTACAGTCCCTGCGCCATGAGATGCAGCGCCAGAGAGTTTTTATTCCCAGACGCCTTCTTGATTTTGGCCCGTTTGTTCTGAAACCAGATTTTGATCTGAGACTCGTTGAGACCAAGTTCCCCGGCCAGGCTCTGCCTCCGCTGCTCGGTCAGGTACCGATTGTTCTGGAACTCAGTTTTTAACCGGTGGAGCTGCTCCGCGGTGAAGGCCGTGCGGGGCCGCTTGTCCTCTTTACTCGGGGTCTGCGCCCTCTTTGGTTTGCGGGATCTGGGCCCTTAGGTAGGGGTGAAGGTGAAGACAGGGTGAGTACTTTTAAAATCACAGGCAGACTATAAGAGTGAACAATGCTGCTAATGATTAAAAAGGGGTTGCATAAAGTCAATAAGTCATAGCGTGTGTGTGTGTGTGTGTGTGTGTGTGTGTGTATGTGTGTGTGTGTGTGTAACGCTGTCTTTTAAGTCAAAAAAGTGTTTAGTTTAAAAAAAAAAATCCGTAGTAGTAAAAAGTAGTAGTAAAGAAAGGATTTCTAAAATAAACAAATGGTCTGTGTGTGTGTGATTATTCTAAAGTAAAATCAGACACTAATCGAGGGAGCTAAATCAAATACTGTTAATAAAAATATTATAACATATAATTTCTGGGCACAGTCTGAATGAAATGTGTTCTAATCTGCGGTACTTTAGAGCCGCAGCTCGTCAGGCTGCATGGTGGCTGCATTTCCTCCAGGTCCAGCTCTGCTGCAGCAGACTTAAGTGAGAACGGAAGGAGGAGGAGGAAGGTGCAGATGGGGGTGGGGTTAGGATATGATGGAGGATGGGGGGCTTAAGCGCCACTTTCCCTCCCTGTTACCATAGGAACTCGCTTAAAAAAAAGTCGTTTCCTAAAAAGAACAACCACCCCTTCTGTTTCTATCACAACATTTAGATGTTTCTCTCGCTGCGAAGTCAAAAGGCAAATAAATGAGACTGGACGGAAAAAACTGAGCTTTGCTTTTTGAAGTGTAGAATCATAACAGGCCTCAATCGGTCGTGTCATCCAACACTTGTTCTAGTTACATACGTTCATAACCCCACTAAAGAACAGGGCTAGGTTTGATTTGACTCTTTACTCCTGTGACATTTTACATAATGGAATTATTTTAATTCTATAAAGTTATTGGTTGACAATGCAGGGTGAGAGCGGTATATTCCGTGACCTCTCTGAAAGCCCTTTGTGGTCATTTCCATACGTTCGAGATGGAAACTTTTTTGTGTCTCCGTTCAACATGCATTCTAAATCATTACAAAGGAAACGTCCACATGCACCATGCGTCCAGCCCAGAGTAAACTTTCCTCTTTACTGATAGAAGTTGAGTGAGCTACCATTTAATTCAGCGCTTAGATAAAGCAACACAGTTTAACATAGAGCGAGGCGGCAGCAGGAGACTCAGGTGGTCTGCATCGCAAAATGCTTGAATTTTTTTTTCTAATCTAACATGGAGATGTTGTCTAAATTGCATTTATATTTATGTATTTGGTTGACAGAAGAAAAGGCTTCAAAGATGCGTTGTTCACCATTTCATATCGAATCTATGTCTTTTGGGACACACGGCCCTCACTTTTTAACTCCCCCAACCCACCACCACCATTGTCAAAAATATGCTAATGGAATATTTAACAAAGAAGACTGAGGAACAATGGCGTTAAACTTGGTTTTACTTAACTTCTCCACATTCTGACTTTACTTTCGAATCATATTTAATGTCCGATTTATTTTTTATACTACAGTTTCTGACGACTGTGTGAAATCTCTTTCCTTATTTTAAAGCCAAAATCAAGATCGAATTCCACCCAGAACAACACGAATTAGTTTCTCATTTGCGTTGAAAGTCGTTTATTTTGTGTAAAATATGTTGGAATTTATTCTAAAATGGTAACATTATTTTTTAAATAGCTATTGAAAGTAACGAAATTGCCACTAAAGCGGCAGTTATGATGGTGCAATAATTGGTTTGTCAATCGTTTACAAGTGATATGTCTATTAAGTAGAACCGGAGGCGCACAGCAGAGAGAACCAAATATTATTTCACTCTTTTTTTTTCTCAAGAATTTGCCTGTATTGGTTTTAAACTTCAAAATGATTTTTTTTTTCTCCCTCTTTCTGAAAAACGAGACAGGGTGTTTCCTGCAGTTCAGCTTCTTTTTTTTTTAAGACTCGGAAATGAAGTAGCTTTTGTAGATGTCCCGACTGAGCTGCGGTTTGTGCTATTTAGTTTTATTTTTTCTTTGAAAACAGAAAAGTGGCCGATATATTTTGTTTAGTTTTTTTTTTTCCACCAACCTGATGACGGACGGTCTGAGTAGCGGGTACAATAAACCCAGGCTGGCCACAGCATCGGCTTAGCTGCAGGGGCCGAGCTGGCCTGGGGGCTACGGCAGCGGTCACCGTCGCCCTCCCGGTCCCTCACAGCCGCATCACCGACTTTCAGGTCAGACCTCCTGGCCTCAAGATCCGGATGCTGGTCGTCGGATGCTCCTGTGTCCTCCCCTTCCTCACCTCCTGCTCCACCCTGCTGCGGGATGCCAGTTTTGGAAGCCTTTCTCTCCGTCAGCTCGTCTCTTCGTATGAGTACTGCTAAACTGCTTCCTTCCCGGACCGAAGTCCTGTCCTTCCTCTTTCGGCCGAAGTCTGGTCTTAAAATGTTGTCGATGTAAAAGTTGGTGATCCTGTGTGATTGCTGGTTGCCAGGTGGCTGGAAGAGAGGCAGAATGGCCCGGTTGGATTCCTCGCCTCGACTGGAGTCCTCTGGGTGCTCTGGGTCTCGGTGAGCATTTACTTCCATAATGATAAAATTGGATCACCCACAGCACCTCTTTCTGTGCGTCCTCCTGCAAAATAGTATTTCCAATTTTCTGATGCGCCCTGTTCACGTTATTATCAATTAATTGCGATATTTAAGGGTCAAAAATAGTAATAAAAAAATCGGCGATGAGGAAATTGAAATCCTCTTTGGTTGAAGAGTTTCTATTGTTTTTGCTTTGAAAATGCGCCTCTTATGATTTTGACAAAGAAAAATCATGCTGCAGTTTGTGGGGAGAGCCTACTCCTCATGGCTGGACCTGAGCCTCAGATCTTTTATTTAAAACTAATAAACCGAGTTGAAAACACTCGAATGGATTTAATTTGTGTGACCCCCTGCATAAAATTCTTGATGCTTCCAGCAGCTTAAAGTCTAAAATGCCCTGATGAAGATGCCGCTAAAATACTTTCACTACGGATTTTGGTTCTCATTTTTGATTGGCTGCTTAGACGTTGCGATGACGTTATACTATGAGTCTCTCAGACACGTGCCTCGGACCAATAGAGTTGCAGAGCTGGTGTCATGTGAGGGTCCCGGAATTCCCTGGAGGTGCAGATTAACCCAATCCACTCAGTCAGTGTATGATACATTCAGGGTACAGCGGACACATCAAACTGCATCTTATCACATGAGCATTATTATCCACTGGTGGAAAATAAGGTGGTAGCCACATGAAGAATCACATGAACATCATGTTATTATACAACATGTCAACAATGTCCCAGCGTAGCACATCCATATAGGTTCATATGATGTCAGCATTTATGTTACACTGTGGACGGGAGATATTAATGAGCAGCCGAAGTCCACACAGGACAAAAGTGAGCTCTTGCATGAAGTGATCAATAACTATGAATTTAGTTCATGTAAGCCTTGTAGCCATTATTTAGCCTATAGTACAGGGTACCCCAAACGCATGAAAAACAATGGTTCACGTACTTTCCCCTATTCGACAGGGACATGCTAACAAGCCTAAGAACAAAGAGGGAAGATGATACAGAGTTTTGGAATAGCCAAGATAGTAAGTATTACCAGACTCAGTGGGAACGACCATTTTACAATTTAACGCAATTGAGGAAGTTTGAGAATGTGGGCTAGACGGCTAAGTTCAATGAACAACTGTGCCAGCTTGTTTCAGCTTTGCTTTGCCTGTTCTGGTCCTTCATACAGATCAGGAACAATAATGGACTAAGCTGCTGGGTGATGAACCACTGGCTGCTCAATCAGTTCCTCTGCATACTGGTGGAGTCTCGGTGTCTCCGCGGTCTTTCTTATAAAAGATACCATGCCATACTGAGGGCGATGTTCCTCTTGTTTGGATAATCATATTCATCCGATTTTTACCTTTTGAGGATTTTAAAAATAAAGTCAAATGTTGTTTTAAAAAAACAAAATGCCTTAGCTCCAGTCTGGATTTAGTTTGCTTTATTAACCCTATAAAGCTTCTCTATAAAAGTGTCTCTATGTAGGTGCAGAATTCTACGTGGAAAATATTGATTTGCGAGATGCTCAAAAAGCAGTGAGTAGTGGTTTGTTGTTGCTGAGAGACCATTGCTTGTACACCCTTTACATTGTAGGCCTATTCGGTTACCATTTCAGCTTACCACAGTGTCTTATCAAAGCCTACTACTTTAGCTCCATCCATATTCTGTCTGAGGAGTGACGATGCGTTCAAAACCAAAGTTCACCATGCACAAAAGTCATGTCGTGCTGAGAGCAGGCGAACAGAGACTGTGTCGCTTCTATCAGCGCGAACTGAGGCGAAGATACGTTCGCTCGAGCTGAGTCAACACGAAGACAAGATGTAGATAGCTACACTACTGCTCTGAGTGGACATGATGTTTACTCTACATGACTTAAAATACATTTTCTTTTTCACGTGCATATGAATATAATAAACAAGACTTAGGAAGTTGGCAGCAAAAGTGAAATGATTCAATATTAGAAAGGTTATTAAACTGGAAAAATACAATCCTGCATTGATTAATAAAGGCTAGGATGTCTCTATAAGCCAGTGTGGATGACATGTTGACTAAAGATTTTGTTTCAGGGGTTTAACCTGTTCATATGCACATTGATCCTCCATATTTGTTATAATTCCTTCACGACAGCAGGATGGAGACAGTGACCTGTTTAAGAATATATAAACTTTGGCTTTTCCGCAAAGAGTTTTTACTAAGAGAGGTGAGAAATTAAAGCACCAAGCACCTATGTGTTAATCAAATAGGCACGTTGTGCTAGTATTGGCTCGTGAGCTGTAAGCATGGTAGTGTTTTGATCCATGCACAGGCCTACGACGGTAATGTCCTGCAGAAAACTGCTGTCAAAGAAAGACAGACAGAAAGAAAGACACGGTAAATCCAGCTATCAGAGAATATGATCAGTTTAAATTCTACATGTAGCATTCATTTATTATGTAGGCCCTAATTTAGATAGATAGATAGATAGATAGATAGATAGATAGATAGATAGATCTATTATATCTGTTTATATCTATATTATATCTGTTTGTGGGAAGACGACATATTGAGGCTTCTGTCAGCCGTCAGAACGAAGTGCGCACTCACTATCGGCCGCTGCAGTCTGACCATTTCGGCCTAAGAGAGGAGCTACTCCAGGGTTTCCCCTGAAACCAGCGCCTAGATACACACGTCACTGCTGGCGGATGCGGATGACCACCCTGTATCTCCAACTTGTTTCTGTTTTGCCCGTGGTGAAGAAGCGGATCTCGTATACTTTAAGTTAAAAGTATAAATAACAAAAAGGATGTTAAATATTAGCAGTGAAATGCGATTAAAAAAAAAAAAAGAACTCATTGTGAAAAACTGTCTCTTTATCGGTTCTGCAGTCTCCAGTCTATGGGCTGATCGCGCTGCATGCCTCTGTAGGTTGGTTACATTTCCCAGCCTCCCTGTTTCTAACAGCCTGCTCTCTAGACACTGTCAAACAATATGGTCATCAAGCTCAAACAAGGCTGTTGGAAAATTGACATTTTGTTTTGTTTTTTTTAAACTGACATTTGTTCAGATGTTACATTTTTTTAAAGATTCTTTTTTTTTATCATATAAGTATAAAACAAAATAAAATCTCAATCTGCAAAATAACCATCTATGGCACGGTAAGCACTTTCTGGTCTGGAAAGATTATGTTCCCGCTCCTAACGTCCTACCGCTCCTCTCCTGAACCTGTCTGCCTCTTTTACAGAAATGTAGCTTCCATGTTGCCTGTCATGTTTCTTATACACTTGTCCTCTGTCAACTAGCCAGAAGGAAGCTCTTTGATACACCTTTTCTTTAAGCCAATCAGAAGCTTTGAAAATATTAGTAATAAAAACCTTGATGAATGACGCTCTGAAGAGAGCAGCCCACGGCGTGACAAAAATGTAATGAAAATTTAAGCGTGTTCAGTCGTCTTTCTACATTATTATTGTATGCACGCATTAATCATTAGTGTGCTTGTCATGTAGTGTTAATATTAATTAAGTATTGCTGTTAAAGGTATGTAGACTGGCAGCGTAGGAAACACCAGGACCGTGTCTTGAATTTATTAAGGATCAAATTAATGTATTTATTTATTTATTTATTTTATGCGAATTTCACCTGAAACTGAACAGACGCATGAAACTTCTCCGAGGCCAACACAAAAAAATGTACTACATCATCTAAAGACAGGTTGCAATTGTGCCAAGCAGCTGATGGAGCAGCAGACACGTCAATCTTAGTCAGTTTATTACACGATCTAAAAAATAATAACGCACCTAAATCCTGGTGGGCAATTTGAAGAAACGCTGGATTATTGCGATCTGAGACATGTTTATCGTTTGACGTTTCTCCTTCATAATACTCTCCTTTGTTTCTGGCGGAAACTGAAAGCGAGGAAATACATGAAATGTACACACTGAATGTATCTGTCTGCCTCTCTCGCGTTAATATCTTATTTAAGATCTATCTATCTATCTATCTATCTATCTATCTATCTATCTATCTATCTATCTATCTATCTCGTGTAACTATTACCCGACATTTGCATACTTGCATTCTAAATGTCCAGTAATGAGCATTTTAGTCTGAAAATGATTTATGATCATGATATAAATGTGGTAGATCCCCCTAGGGCACATAGAAGAGTTATCCTGTTGTAAAGAAGCATTCTTAAAGAAGCATTTCTACAGCACCAGCCTTGCTTCAGCTTTGCTCCTTTAGACTGTCAGATCATTTGAGACCAGGAGAGACCAAGAGAGCAACAAGAACCTTTTAGGATATGCTCTGGGATTTTTAAAGTGACATCTGGATCCTTAGTTGAATACAACGCAGATTCTCATCAGGGTTCTGCATAGAACTACTGGTATCTAGAGAACACCTGAAGAATCTCTAAGTGTCTGGGAATCAAAATGTCAGTTAAAGGATTATATATTATATCATTTCTCAGGCTGTGGTGAATATGCACCAGAGGCAGCTCTGTGACACTCTCAATGTTGCTGTCTCCTACATTGTGTTGGTGCCCAGATGTGAGATGAGCGTGGAGACAAAGCAGAGGTCACTGGGGATCATCAGCTTCCTGTTCACTTTACAAACCCTCTCAGAGGGGGAAGAGGGACAAGGAGTGCTCCAAGGTTAGGGGAATTGGTGCAGGGACACACAATTATCACACACCTGGTTGAACTATGACCTCCAGAAACAGAAACCTTCAGTTTTAGCCCAGTGTTTACACTATAATTTGTATTCATGTTTAAATCTATGATATCTGATATCTTCTGAATATTAATATTAGTAAAGTAGAGATAGTTTGAAACAGGAGAGGCACTATCCCCAAAATCAGCAACTGGTTTCTCTGTGTGAGTATGTTGAAGGAGGCACAGTCCACCTTCTTTTTCATCAGGAAACTAAAATCCTTCCAGGAGCTTTTAAATGTTTGAAGCTGTTATATGTTTAAGGAGCAACACTACAGCCAGTGACTGGAACATGAGCCATAGGTTTATTAAAGGGCTGGCTTTATAATAAGTCACAGTAGAAAAAAGACCAGGAGGAGCATTTGAACTAAGCTCCAGTTTGAAGCTCATCTCCTGTGCAGTGTTTTTAACAGTTAAACCCTCTTCAGTCCTCTCATTTTGCATATTTTCTCTGAATCCTTCTTTGATGCAGAAATGCAGTTTAATCAATTTGTGTCTTCGTTATATTTTAATTACCAGTACAACAGATGTTTCAAAAACAGTGTAAAATGTCTTTTTTTTAAATGGTTGTTTTAACCATGTATGTTTAAATGAGTAGTTGACCTACAGTGTCTATATCTGAATGATAGAACTATTGGAGAAGTCCTTTCAGCAGTGTTTTGTCTGTGTTTAGAATTAACTTTACAACATAGGGCCAGTGAATTTTCTTAGATCTTCCAAGCATGGACATTCAGTGTTGGAAACTCATATCTGGAAATCCGTGTTTAAACCTGGGAACTTAAACCTGGAAATGTACATGTTAAAATAATAAGTAATATGGAATCTATTTATAGGCCAAAATCAACATGTGCAATTTTGGCTTCATTAACATTAATTCATTAAAAACTATTAATGTCTATCTACCTACCTAAATTACATAGGCCTACATAATGAATAAATGCTACAAGTTAATTTAAACTGATCATATTCTCTAATAGCTGGATTTACCAGGTCTTTCCTTTCCTTTCTTTCCTTTCTTTCTTTCTTTCTTTCTTTCTTTCTTTCTTTCTGTCTTTCTTTCTGTCTTGGCAGCAGTTTTCTGCAGCATACTGCCAGTCTAGGCTTATGCATGGATCAAAACAGTACTATGCTTGAATATGTGGTGCTTTAATTTCTCACCTCTCTCAGTAAAATAACTCTTTGAAATGAGAAAAAGCTTTGAATATATTTTTAAACAATTCACTGTCTCCATGACCCTGTGGTCCTGTATTAATTATATATTATTATTTTATTTTTTTTATAACAAATCCTCCTGATCATTGTGCCATGGATAAACCCGAATGTGAAAGCAGCCTGCAAGCTGAACTGACTGGCCTCCCTGGTTCCAGTGTAACTTGGCATCCCAGGCCGTTGCTTGGTCGTGCATGAGTTAACAGTACTGCTGGATGACAAAGGGAGGTTTTGCTCTGTTGCTTTTTTAATTTTAAAAGGCCTCCCGAGTTTTTCATCTTTAAAGGAAAAGGATGCAGCACACACAGGGTTTTGTGGCAGGAGACAAAGCAGGCTGTTATTTTTGGAGATTAGGACATGCTTGCTGGAGAGGCCAAAGCTGAGCTGCAAATTTGTTGTTTGGTCTTACTGTGTTTAAGAGGAACACAAACAGGCTCTTTAGGACCAGCAGAACCCTTTATGGTAAGTTCAAATGTTATGGTGTCTCAGCATCTTAGATGCAGAGTCCAGAGTGGCAGATGTGCAATTTGATATAACTGGAATCCATATTCCTGTTTTACTTAATGTTTGGCTTTTAAAAGGTTCATCATTAGTCATACTGTGTCAGAAAAGACTTCTAGCAGCTGACTAAAAATTGTATAGTCTCATATGTCTGTCTCATATTTCTTTGGCTTATGTATTAATCCAGTACTTTAAATAACTCTTTTGTGTGATCAATTTTGTCTTACTTTATTTTTGATGTATTTTATAATTCTTAAAATGACTTCTGCTCTGTCACTGAAATATTCAGAATCTATTCATAAACAAAGAGAAACTGAGAGAAACCTTCCCCCTTTAGCAAGTGAATTTGAAAACAAACAGTATATTTCCAGGAACAATAAGTAAAACTAGTTTAGAGTGGAAGGGGAGTTTAAGGTCAAGATTTTTGTCCTTGTGTATTTATGGACCCCAGGAAGACTAGCAACTTAATCAGTAAAAGCTAATGTCAGAATGATCTGAGTAATCATTGAACCTCATTCTCCAAATGAACATGTTTTACTTGAACAAATTAGAGCCTTTTTCTCTGAGCATATAGATTACTTAGCATACACAAACATCTGTACTCTGACAGAACATATAAAGTTTCCAATGTGGAATGAACCTCTACAACATTCATTGTACCTAAGTGTACTGATACTTTACCATTATGCTTCTAGCCTAGAGTTTAGGCAATAACCATGTACTGTTTGTGTTGTAGTGTATGTATGTACGTGCACTTCTGATGTGTTTTATACTTATATTATTTTCATGATTATATAAAGATCTTCCATTGTTTTTTATGCCTGTGATTTCTGTTCACTGTATTTATTGTAGCAGGAACAAAGCATGTTACATGTCCCAGAACCATCCGCACATGTACTGCATGTTAATTGATTACATGTGAAATGCGATTCACCTGTAATTCTGCTGTGATTCATGAATGATTTTCACATGTGATGTCCTACACATCTGAATTTATCAAATATTAAATTAGTTTTACCAGCAATATGACCTTGACCTGATGCACTGATAACGAACATCTCCTTTTACTTTTCATTACCTTCCACATCTTGTCATCATTCCACCAACTATTATTATTCCAGCTAAATATCATACTTCAAAATGCCCTAATTAAAACTGTGCAAAAGCTGTGGTCTATTTAATACGATGGTGCTGATTGAATCTGGGTGGCAGTAAGTACCACTGTCTATAAAGCCCTAGGGAAGTTTTCTATTAGACAATCCCTGGCTTCTCTCTCTCCACTCTGCTTCTTGGAGGTCATTCTCTCATTTTCAATTAATACCCCAATATTAAAATTAGGGATGCTCCGATACCACTTTTTTTCAAACCGATATGATACCGATACTTGGATCTGAGTACTTGCCGATACCGAGTACCGATACGAGTACTTATTAATGCCATTACACTTCGTACATTTACTTGGAAACGTTTTATTTTCATCAGATATTGTTTCTTTCTCTGGCTGTAAGAAATTGCTGTGACTGGCATTTGAACATTCATTATATATGGCACTGCCACACATTTTGAAAAGTGCCTTGAGATGACTGTTGTTGTGATATGGGGCTATATAAATAAAATTGAATTGAATTTTACTCAAATAGAAGTTCTGTTAAAGTACTGTTATTGACATTTTAGTATTCAACTGCATGTTTTTTTAACAAACAGAATATCTTCAAGGCAGGAGTAGGCTAAGGCAGAATGTTTAAAATGTCCAACTATTTTCTGTCTGACTGCCACAGCATCAGCCACGCTCCTCTGTGCTAAAAGCCCCTCATTAACAGCCAGCTGGAGGGTGTGTGCGACACATGGCAGGCTCAGGAGTCCAGCATCACTCATGGCTTTGATCATGTTTTTCACATTATCACGTACAACATGAACAGAACTTTTAGGGACCCCCCCATGTCTGAAGCATGTCATCAAACACACCTGCGATGGCTTGGGTGGTGTGCAAACCCCCACACTGTTTTGCATGCAGGACGACTCTTCACGGAGTAAAATCCTCATCAATCTGCTGTGCAGTTAAACTGATGAGGGACACTGGGCTAACGCTGCTCATCCAAATATCAGTGGTGAAGCTGAGGGCTGAAATGTCTTGCAACAGGCTGCGGATGTGCCTCTTCACAAAGTCATGTACTTTGGCAACACTGTGTCAGTGAAGTGTCGGCTAGGGATCTCATATCTCGGCTCCAGTACGCTGAGAAGACGTCTAATCCCATATTAACAACAACTGACAATGGCTGGTCATCAAGAGCAATGTACTGGGTCAGAGCCTCTGTTATTTTCACTGTGTGCAGGTTGTCTCTTAACATCTTCTCCCTCTTCTCCAGAGTTTGCTGCAAGTTGGTTGCTGCTGTTTGCCATTATTAGCAAACACTTCGAACTCGGCGTCATGTTGGTTTTTTAGATGTTTTATCAGAGCATAATTTGTAGTCTACTTTACTTTAGTCACCATCATCCTCTTTGAAATACCTTCCACACTGCCGACATTGCTCCTCTTAGCTCTCATTTAGCACCTGACCACCCAACTGAACGTCACTGCTGCCATAAAGTGGTATCGGGCTGTGGTATCGGAACAGTTTTAAGAGTACAAGTACGAGTACAGGAACAGGGTATCGGACCCGATACCCAATACTGGTATCGGTATCAGTGCATCCCTAATTAAAATGTACTGTTGCTCCATAACGATCTGATGACAACATTTAATCTACAGAGAATACTCTGACAGTGTATGGAAGAGGTGTCTGTGCTGTTTAAAGAGTCTCTGCTAAATCAAGTGGCCGCTTTTCTTCACATACACATCTTGACATAATTTGCTCCTCTCCTTTTTAAAAAAAAGTTTTGTTCTTATGGTTCTAAGGCCTTTTTCCTCCTGCTGTGATGATTTGGCACAGAGATCATCTGTCAGTCAAATAATGTGGGTGATACTGTGTTTTTCTACTCCTGGAATTTTCCATTTATCACATTTCATTTCTTCTTTAATGTAGTCTTCCACCACCTGGAGATGAGTTCTACAGAAGTTGATGTTATATTTATAATTTGTGCATTGATTAAAATAATTCTCCAGTATTTTAAATGGTCAGTATACATGGTTTGTTCCTTTAGTTTAGTCCTTTGGATTTAAACTTTGATGTCATCCCATTTTAGTGACTGTCAGGAAGTAAACTGACCTACCAGCTGCAGACCATTTGACTTGAAAACAGGGTTTGTATCTGTAACTGTAGTTTGTTTGTACATTTAAGTTTGTATCTGAAAGCTTAAGCTGAGAGCTATACATTTGGTTTTCTATGTCTAAGTTCTAAGTTTTAAGTCCACACATTCAGACTAAGACTTGCAAGCTCATTTTCACAAACTGTGTGGCAAAAATACTGAAATGTGTGTGCGTCTAAATGAGAACAGCCTGTTCTGACAGGTTTACTGTGTGGTAATGTTTTCTATATGTTTTCTATATGTTAAACATTTAAAAATATAAGTCAACTAAACACAGAAACTGGTTTAAGTTTAGTTATGCTAATGCTAGTTAGCTGGCTTGCTAATGTTAGCTATCTGACTAGGGCAGTCCTATTATTATTATTTTTTTATTCTAAACATTTAATTTTTTTACCTTTCCAAAAAGTTAATGTTACATTGGACACAAGTTTATGTGTTTTGTTGACTGGTGGTCGCGAAGTCCATCTTTCACAAATGAATGAGTTGACTCAACACAATCAGAGTTGACAGATAGTGTTGACTAGCAATTGCAAAACACTGGTTGGTCAGGCACAAACTCCAGGCTGTTCTCATTCTGATACAGACAAGTATTTTGTTTTTTTGTTTTTCATCTGCTCAGTTTGTGAAACTGAGTGTGCAAATCTCAGTCTGAATGCACTGACTTGCAAAACAGAGTTTTCAATGACTGTACAGTTACAAACATAAATGTAGTTTACAACACTATGCTTACAGATAACCCTGTGTTCAAGTACATCTTTTCGAATGATATAATATTACATACAGTCCATTTTACTGTGGTTACACAGTCACAAATAAATTAAGGTATTCTAAGTGGATGCATTTGTAATGTCAGAGATCAGGAGGAAAATAATCAAAAGAGCTATAGCAAATCAAAAATACAAATGAAATGCTTAAAGCTCTCGAAGGAAGAAAAGTGGGCAGAAAATTTAAAAAAAAAAAAAAAAAGTTAAAAGACCTTGAGAACGATGGGCAAAATGTTTTAACAGTTAACTCAAAAGTTAACTCTTAACACTGGCATCTGTAACATTCATGCTAAATCTAGCTACAGTAATATTAACTGTCCACTGGTGCAAATGAATGAACAATGGAGCTCATTTTACATAGCCTTTTCAAGGTGGAAATTTTGTGCCATTATTCTGCCTTGCATTCTATATAAAATGTACAGAGGAGGGGTCCGCATCGCCCCACTGTGAAGCTGGTACAGGAGGTAATCACAGAGGGGAACTGATAAGACAAAGAGACAGAATGGCAGAACACTGTTCAACTTTATCAGTGTATAAGTACACAAACACACGCACACACCTAAATTATATACTATGTTGTAATCCCTTCTAATAAATGTTTCTGAACATACTCTGCAGAACCCCAAACCCTTCCACCTTTACTATGTATTGATATGGTAATTTTGGTTGCAGTCATTAATTTAATTATTAATGCGTGTTCCATTCTGACAGTTATTTTGGCTATCCTTTTACTTTAAGGGTGGTGCCCTGAAGTGGATTTAATGTAAATCAAATCTAATTTAACCAATAATTAGCATTAATTTCTGATTCAAAATTGCTAAGCAATTGCACCTACAAAATACCCTACAGTACAATTTCTGTTGTTAGTATATAATGTATATATTTGTTGTTACTATATACTGCATATATGAGTAATGCTGGCATCGGTGGTGCAGTGGCTAGCATTGTCGCCTCACAGCGGTTATAAGAACCCGTGTGTTTGCATGATTTCCCTGTGCCTGTATGGATTCTCTCTGGGTTCTCCAGTTTCCTCCCACAGTCCAAAGACATTAATTAGTGTAAGTGGTTAATTGGTGACTCTAAATTGCCTGTAGGCCTGTAGAATATGCACCCAGGACCGTGCCTATTATAACATCCAGCATGCTTACAGGACTGTTTCTCTCCCCCACCTGGGTCAGTCAGACCAACATCATTGCTCCTGTTTCCTGAATGCACCCCCCTCACATGAACAACAGAGCAAACCGCTACAACTATTACAACTTAGCCTTAGGGTGCACTATCCCAGTTACAGGACTGCTTTGACAACCTGAATGGAACCTGTTCAATCAGGGAGACCTGGAAGAATATACAGATATTGTGTTGTTTTACATCAAATTCTGTGCAGACAATGTCATGTCTACAAGCTAGTCCAAAGGTTTTCTAACCAGAAACCCTGGATGAGGTCCAACACTGCCTTCAGCTCAGGTGACAAAGCACAGTATGGTGCTGCTAGAGCTAAACTAAAGAGGGGCATCAGGGAAACAAAGCAGGCCCACAAGGAAAAAATTGACACACAGTGATCCACAGAGGGTGTGGCAAGGGCTGCAGCACTTAATGAACTACAGAGGCAGAACTAACAGCACTGCAGCCAACTACCACACCCCTTGTGCCTTGAACTGAAGGAACAGGAGATGAGGCTAAGATCAGTTAATCCAAGGAAGGCTGCAGGACTGGATGGTGTACCCAGCAAAGTACTCCAGGTATGTGCCGACCAGTTCATTGGGGTCTTCACACAGACATTTAACACCTCCCTGTGGCAAGCCACCATACTTCCCTGCTTGAAGTCGGCAACCATCATCTCTGTCCCCAAAAAGGCAGCCCTGTAGGACCTGAATGACTACAGACCGGAAAAACTGGCCCTTCACCACATCAAAACCAGCCTCCCGCCCACCTTCAACCCACATCAATTTGCCCACAGAGCCAACAGGTCAACTGAGGATGCTATAGCCATCACTGTCCACACCGCGCTGAGTCACCTAGAACACCGAAAGAGCTATGTGAGGATGCTCTTCATCAACTTTAGCTTTAGCATTCAACACCATCGTATCGGACATCCTGGTTGGTAAACTGCTGGATTAAAACACTGTAAATGGTAAATGGACTGTACTTCTATAGCACTTTTCTAGTCAGATTGACCACTCAAAGCGCTTCACACTACAGATCACACGTACAATCTTGTACATGGTCATCCAGGACATAGTTGTGGGCATCTAAAGATTATATACCCTCAGTTTCTCTTTAGCATAAATGCTTGGTTTCTCATTCAGATAGGTATAAATGCTTGGCCTGTAATCCTGTCAGATCATCCATGCATTGAGTTAGCGTGTATGGGCCATTTTGGTCCCACTGGTTAATGTTAACTTTTTCATGAGTTTATGCTGTATTGGTGTCAAGTGGACCCTTGATTACACCGCCTTTGCTTGTTTACACTGAACTACACAAAGCCGCATAACGCCAAATCAGAGGCATGACAGCAAACTCTATCAGTCAGTGTCTGTTCCACTGAGCCAACTCTGCCTTTTACACAGATGTCAATTAGGCTCTGTAACTACCTTCGCCATTGGCTTAAAGGTTGCACAACAATGCCCCCCGGCTCAGTTTTATACAAAATGGTAAGGCGGAATAACAATGCAACATTCCCGCCTTGAATGGACTGTATAAAAGAGACTACAGTCACACATTTCATTTGCAACACTCAAATTCAGTACAGGTCAAAATATGACCTGAGAATTGATCCGTATTTCAAGCTATTTGTACGGAAATGGGTGGATGGATAGATAGATGGATAGAGGATATGTTAATGTCACCATTTGTTTTCAGTGTACACATTGCCTCCAGAACATATACATACTTCCATAATGACGGTTTCATACACATGCAGATAAAAAAATGTAACACTTTTTCTAATTATGTGTGCAGGTGACATATAATCAGTATGGTTAGGATTAGTGTGGGAGATCCAGACACTAAATATCACCCTGGGCCCCATAAAGACAAAGGCCTTTTTCTTCTAAAATTCACAACAGTTCATTCACATGAACAGAAATAAAGTGATCAGATTAGAAAAGTCAAGTCAAATCCACTTATGAAGATACAATTCTTGAACCTATGAAAAAACACCACAGGGGTGAATGCTTCTTAATCAGTGTGCTGCATCATGTCAGATCCCAGCCTAAAGAGAGATGTCTATATCTAATAGGTGTATGGTCACCAGGTGATCAGCCTCAGCAATAATGTAGCTGTCAAATGGCTCATCCAATCACTGTCATGGCTGTGTCTCAGTTTGATATGTGTGTGTGTGTGTGTGTGTGTGGTGGTGGTGGTGGTGGGGTGTTAGCACCAGAACTAACATGGTGCATAATGACAGGTGGTGTGTCTAAAGTAATGTCTACATTTCATACCAGCAAGGTTAAAAGGCAAACATCTACATCATTAAATTGTCTGTCAGAGGGTCTCTCTAATTACTGCTCTCAATTGGCTGCACCTCAGTTTGCCAAGGTCTTTTAGCACTGAAGCATCTAAGATTCACCAAGGTACGTGTGTGTGTATTTGCATGATCACACACCTACCTGTGTTCATGCTTAAGAGTGGTTTTGACACCCACTAATGAATTAAGCAATTAACTACTGAAGGAACGAATTGTAGACATGACATTGTAGGAAATCAGGAATATAATTAGGAATATTGCATAAACTGTAATGCAGTGGCCTGTATGTAAGTCATACAGGGGGTGGGGAGGGATGATGAAGGCAGGGCTGGCCAGCAGATGAGGGAGATGGTGGTGGAGGTTGGGGTGTAGATGAAGTCCTGGTAGGTCAGGTGAGTATGGTGAGGAGGCGAGACAGGCACTGGAGCACAGAGGAGATGGGATTAGTAGAGGTACACAAAAGATTTACTCAGAACGTATGTGATACTGAGTGGCCATAAGTCTAAATACCACTGGCTTTTAGCAGAACAATCTCGTGAGGATTGGCTCAGTTCTTCAGTTCTACTGCATGGTTGAATAGTGATGAGGGACGGTACACTGATTAGCCTGTGGAGCCACGCCTCCAACACATACACACACACAGACAAGGGGGGAGGAGACACTATGGGGGACAAGGAGGGAGAACAGGAAAACACAAGGAAACTATGAGGGGAGCATGACAGTAATAACAACCCAATAATCAGAATTGTTTCAAGGGACACAGCATTTGTTGTTGTACATGCAACACTTTAATCCTGAATGCTGTTAGACCACTCACACTCTTTGTCATTTCTCAATCATGTTGTCTGTAGGTTCTATTTCATAAGGGCATTGCCCTCTAAGAGCTGTTGCTATGGGGTTTATTTATATATATGCAGAGTGGTGATGATTTTCTTTGACACCCTGTGCCCAGCAGTGAGCGCAGCGGAGAAGTAGCAGTGGTTGTCAAAAAAGCAACACAGTTTCGTCTCTTTGCTCCTATACTCTTTTGCCTCATATTTCTTTTTCCTCTGTGCCACAAGGTCAGTTATTTTCCAAAAACTATTTAAAACACATCACTGCGTGACATGTTCCTTCAGAAGCTCATTGGAAGCATCATGGACATAAGACATATAGAAAGAATTTTCAGCTCACAGTAGAAGTGCTAATTTAATCAATCAATTTAATCAATTTTAATTGATTGATTGAGTTAATCTTTATAAAGTGAACTGAACTCAACTGTATCAGCAGTATGGCTGGTAGGTAGTGTTAAATAATGGCGAAGAATATGACAATAATAAAAAATAAACTGTATCCTTACATAGTTACTGCTTTCTCAACATTGCATACCCACACTATTTTAGTGTCTATAAATGAATTATACAGTTTCAGCAATACTTTATCCAGCAACTATATACTTCAAAGAAAATGTCCCGTTTATAAAAATGTGAAATGCCGTTTCCTGCTCCACAAATGAATTACGTTTGGTTAGAACTGCACTTTGATACTAAGTACAAATACTACAACAGAGACAACACAGGGCTTTATATGAATATCCTTGTCATGAAATCATGAAATCGTGAATACTGAAATCAAAAATCAATCAAATCATTAATTGAAACAAGTAAACAATGAAATACTAAGATGATGACACTATGAAATCATGAATAATTAAATCATGAAATAATGAAACGAATCATGAAATAATGAAATCTCGAAAAGTCCTCATTTCGCTGTCTAGAAGAGATAATCTGATCGACTGATTTAGACAAAAACATCAACTTTCACATTACAGGGGATTACATGTCACTTAGAAAAAATCTTTATATATTCCCGTCCCTGTAAATCAGTTATACTGGTACTCTGATCAAGTCTTCTTTCCACAGAGCCACATTAGACGACACAATGCATTGGAAAGTCTAAGTAAACACGGTAAATGATTAGACAATATTAGATTAGACAAGCAGACTCCCCCACAGTATCTGAGAATGCTGTGGTCCAAGGCGCGCTTAGCGGTTTGGCGCTTTACAGTGTCCGGTGTACGGCTCGCTCCGGAGTAGCGGCTGTAATACAGACACTTCCCTCTCTTACCCTGTGCTTTAATGTCTGTGTCCTGGGACGTTCGTGGACAGTCATGTCTCAAGAGGAAAATGTGGTTGCCCATGAACTTTTCAAAGATGTCAAATTTTACGTGGTGGGAGACATCGACCAAAAGGTGAGCCCTTAGACGTTAGCTCCACATAGCCAAGTATGTAGCATGCTAACTAGCTAGCACCATTCAGTGTGAATGAGGTACTGCAGGAAAAGTAGCTGGCTAAGTGGCTAACATGCTACACCAGAAACAGTGAGTTTACACGGAGGGGTTGTGGCGGTCCTTGTGTTATGTCTGATGTGGTTTTGAGTGTGTGGCACCCGTGAGCTGTAAATATTTTGTACAGAAGCTACTTAGCACTGCATCTTAGCATTAGCACAGATGTTTAGCTGCTAGCTCATAGGCTGCGTTTTGTCCTGTTAAGCTACTGCTAAAGCTGGCGTTCGTTAGCTCGTTTTTTCTAAAACGTGAGTGATCAGTAGTCTCAGTGCTGTCATCGCTCGTGCGCTAATGAGACGCGCATTGAAACTTGTTAATATAAATACATATCCGATCGGACAAACTGTCAGTCTGCAGCAACCTGCCATCCTGCTAAATAGTGCACCCCATATCGCGCAAGAATTACGCCGTGTCAGTCGTCCTTACACGAGACCTGGGACACAGAGCTGTACTTCCTGCCGAATAGCGAGTCCTAGTCTCTGCTGGAGCTTGTTTCTTCTTGTTTCATGTAGAGACGCAAGAATCCGTTCATCCATTAAGTGTTATTTTTAACAATAGGTGAGCTTGTCGCTCACCTATCGTTGTCACGTGACACTTCAGCTTGTCATGTTACTTCTCAAGAGAAAGAATAATATGAACACAGTCAGTATAATACCTTCACTCAGAATTGTCATTTTACTGAGCTCAGTCCAAGGGGAAATTTTTTTGGATTCTGTGGGAGAAATGTTCCAGATCTTAATGGGTCATGTCCTGTTCTGGTTGTGTAAAATATGCACAGTTCCTCTTTTAATTCACCACACTTGACTGTGTGGTGACAACCACTCCCGCTGGCATTTCTTTTTCTTCCACAATGTCTTTGCATTTCAGTTCAGACACTGCCAGGATCAGATCTGGGATGGCGCTGTATTTTTCTGTTCAACCCTTGTCTCTTGACAGAGGCACCATACATGGTCTTCTATGCATACCGGGCACAACTTAGGCTTTTGGTAATAACTTCAGGTCTTCAGTTAGCATTGCAGGAACAGGATGAGGTCTGTTACAAAGCAGCTACTAAATGCAGGACAAAGAAGTGATAAATATGAGGGTATAAGGGAGACTGTAGTGAATATTGAGCTTTAACAGACAGTTTGTTGAAGTGCTGCAGCCTTTGAAATCCATGAGTGTTTTCTTGAATCAGTGGATCTTCTTCATTGTAGGGATGCATGATATGAAAAAATTACAACCCAATACCAATAAAGATAACTAACTACCTCTGATGGCCGATACTGATAAGTTCACATTTTCATATTTAACTGCATAGTTAAATATGAAAAATGCATTTAAATGCATAGTGGTCACTACAGTGGACAGCTATTAAAAAGCTGTTTTCTTGTATATGCATGGGTTTTGATGGGAAAGTTGCACATCAGCCACCACATTGGATGCTCAAAGTAGGTGTCACACAAATTACTCAAAACCAAGATGGCCAGGGAGTCAGATGACGGATGGCCAGAAATGCTGAGCAGCTCAGGAATATCTTGCCAATCCCTCTATAGACCGCTGCAGGCAAAAAACTTTTGGTAACATCAGCTAACATCTAAGGAGTAATATTATTGTTAAAATTTTGAATTATTGATTTTATATTAGGAGGAAATTATAATCATTATAATCATGTGTCCACTGTGTCCATTTTTGTTTTAATTTTTTTTTGTGTTTTAAGAAAATGACACGCAAAAATGTTTTTTCATGCCTTAAGAAGAATAGAAACATAATAATTCATGTATGAAAGGTAAAAAAAAAAAAACCCTGCATGTAATCTGCAGTTTTCTCCACTCAAGTGAGTAAAAAGGCTAAGATGCAGTGATTAAAAATTGATATTTTAGTAGCTCTGACCTCTGCCCTGAACTCTCAGATGGGAGGTGGCAAGTTGTGAGTTTTTAAAATAGTCTACCATTTTCCTGCTGATCCACACAGAGTTGGTGATGCGTCTTTGGCTCAGCACTGCCTCGCTCGCGGCACATTTTTCACAAAAATACTGATAATTTATCAGGCCTGATAATTATGCACCCCTACTTCATTGTTAAACTACTTATTGCCATTTTTATTTTCAGGTTAGGATTCCTCCAGTGTTCATTATTCAGGAGGTTTTTAGCAGGAGCCAAATTATCCACAGAGGTCAGATGCCTATTTCCACTGTTACGACAGTGAGAGATTCACCAAGTGTTTGGCATGGGACTAGACTCTGCATATTAGCAATTAGCACAACTCCAATATGTCAAAGCAGACATCCCTCAAGGAATTCAATTGTGCTGACAACTTTTAATGAAATGTGTTGGATCGTAATGTTTGTGTTTTGTTGTTGTTCAAATGTTGGCTCTTAATTGTTAATATTCCTCACGAGTGACTTGCAGAAAGATAAGATAATCCTATATTAGTCCTACAACAAGGAAATTTACATTGTTGCAGCAGCATCAGAGATTGAAAAGATAGAAAAAAAGGCATAAATACGAGTAAAAGACAAGGTGTAAGCAAGATAATATTATAAAGCCGTGTAGCTTGCCCACATTCAGTCCTGTATTGATTTATACTGAATTGCCACAAGGTATCACGATAGCATCATGAAAGCCCATCACAATATGGCTTTTTAAAACACATATCTGGTAGTTCTATATAGCTGGAATACAGGAATGTTAATGGCTGCATTGGTTGTTAAAAAGAGCATGAACTAGTATAAAAGCTGGAGAGAATACAATTGTCTCATTGAAATGATGGAGGAAGCTTTGAAATATTGGCCTGAATGCACCCTAACTCACCACACCGAAGAAAATATTTTTGGTGGTCAAATGCTTAAGTAAGTTTGAAGTTATGGTCACAGTCCTGTCTGATTTAGAATTTCAAAACATCCTGTGGCAACTACCAACTCTTCAAACTCACTTTCATAGGAAGCATGCAGTTGCTTTATCTCCTACAACTTGAATGTTAGGGGTGTTGAACTACTTTAAGAGTAACGCCTAGAAGTGATTAAATTTGAGAGTATTTTTGAGAGTGTTTGTTCTTGCTTATCTCTCGATTTTTTTATCACACAATCATTGGCCAGTGTTGGCTTTGTGACGAGTATGAGAAGAATCTTACTGAATTTTCTGCTTATGCTCCAGGTGGTACAGCTGCTAAAAGCAGGAAAAGGGAAGGAGGTGTCTTACAATGCTCTGGCCACGCACATTATTGCAGAGGATGGGGACAACCCAGAGGTAGGCGAGTCCAGAGAAGTTTTTGACCTCCCTGTTGTCAAGGTAAGGATTTTGCCATTGTATGCCCACATTTAACCCATGACAGGTTTAGTTTAATTAAAAATGTCCCTCTTTAGTTAGATAGGCACTCTTTGAAATCAGAAGAACATGTAGATGAGAAGAGCTTAATTGGGAATTCGGCTGTATTAAAATACTGTATAAGTGAGCACAGAAAGTAAAGAAGCGAATGGATAAAGGGCTGACACCAGCTAACACTAGGCAGATTATGTGGGACTACATGGTGTGACCATACACTAGGTCGTGACCCAGCGATATAATATCATTGATATAAAAACTCATATCACAGTGTGATTTTTCACGAGTTGATATCGACATATAACTCAATATAAATCAAATCACTATTTCTGTTGAACTTTTTTTTACTCCTGAGGGAGATGTGAAGATACCATAAGGTCAATTTTAGGGCTCCCCCCTAAATGTCAACTATATGATGCATCAGTCGGGAAGACCATGTTTCAACTCACAGAATGTTAGTGGATGACTTGTTACACTTTTTTTTTAAAGCTGCCTCACAGTTCAGAGCGACAGGCTGTAAACTTCTGGAAATGACCAATCCACAAATACTAACGGTAAAGTTAAATACTTGATGAAAATGGAGGGCAGAACAACAGCGCGATGCAGGCAGTGTGAGTCTCTCCTATTCTCTCCACTCCGGTGTCAGGTGAGAGCTGTATGCTAGTCGCGAGAACAGACACAAAGCATAAAGCTGAATCTACTGGTAGTATGATGAGTTAAAACCAGTTGATGGTGTCAGAGAGAGGTAACTGAGCTATGACCAAGACACCAACTTTATGTCTGCAGTGTCTCCGCTATATATGTTTAATAGTGACAGCGCAAAACGGGAAAACTATTGCTGCTACTCCAATAGCCTATTATAAATTAGCAAAATAGCTGAGTCAGTTGAGTCGAGAGGGAGGAGAGAGAAAGATGAGACAAAGAGAGCAAATAGTAGCTAACGTTAAGTCAGATTTGTATTTATATTCTGTATTTTCTACTGGAACAAAGTTTTTATCAGCCTTGTCTGTCTCCACCGGCTCTCTGTACCTGTCAGTCCTCTGCTGTGTCTGTTGGGGTGTCGTCTTCGGTAATGCTGTCGCTCGAGTTTTCGTTAACATTTTCTGTTGCCATTTTCTCTTTTATCTCATTCCTACTCCTGACATATTGCTGCACACGGCTGCAGTACCAAAAACATTAGCGCGTGTGCTACTCCTGTGTTACTCCTTAGCTCTGTGCTGTGTGCGTCAACCTAACCTGACGTGGCTGTTCCAGCCGCATTATTGGTTCGACGCAGGGGTATTCTCATTATCATTGGCTTTTCATATTACCTGTCATAACAGAGGTGGAATGAGTTCAATCAACGTTTTTATCGACCATGTCTTATATGTCTATTTTATCGCCCAGCTCTACCTGCCACTCTCATGTCTGTATGGTATGAATGTATGAAGCAATAGCCGGTAAGCCTGGCACAAAGACTGAAAATAGGGATATAACAATTACAATAAATATAAATAACAGATTTCCCAAAATGTCAAAGAATTCATAAAACAGAACATGCGCTAATGTGGTGTTTGTGGAAGGTAATGATTTTGTTCATTTTCTTAATGTTCATTTTCAACCTTAGTTCAAACCAGTACCAGTGACTTAAACCCACTTTGAACTAGTATAACTGGAGAAGAATTTAACTAATCACTCCCCATGTTTTCCAGCCATCTTGGGTGATCCTCTCAGTCCGATGTGGAGATCTGTTACCGTATCCTTTCACAAAGAACAAAATTCCTCCATTAGTGTGAGAAGAACAATAGAAATGATAATAACAACAGAATATTATTGTTATAAATATAAATTAAAAAGGGTTTCTAGGGACTCATTGATCCAAAGCATTATAGAACATGTCAAATTCGTCAAAAAAAAAACCACACTAAGACTGGCATTACTTTATGTTGTTTTTCCATAACCCTGAACACCAGAGTTACTGGATTCTCCCCAGAATCGGGACAGATATTCTTTGGCGTGACGGTGTGTCTTCCCAGGGTAAGTGTGTCATGTGGTTGTGTTGTCTTCAAGAAATCCATCTAATATTTTCAAGATTTCTACATCATGGGATTTTAATTGATACATCCAGACAGTAGAGGTCAGTTGAATTACCCTGTGAAAACATGGATTGTTTTGAAACCGATAAAGTGTGTTCCATGTTGCTTTACTCATTTTGCGTTATCTAGTAAAAGCCACATTCTGGTGTTGGACCTGTACCTTCAGCTGACAGTGTCTTTTTTTCTTTTTTCTTTTTAAAGACTTGACTAGTCCAGGATCTTAAACTCAGTATGTGTATGTATATATTTCTGTATGTGCCTGTATGTATGTATGTATGTGTGTGTTTGTACACAGCTTCCAGATGATCTCAATGCCTTGTGGGCTTACATAACATTTTATGGAGGAGAATGTCAGCTTAACCTTAATAAGAAGGTCACCCACTTAGTGGTGAAGGAACCAAAGGGGGTAAGTGTATGATCTGTGTGTAACTATTTCACTGACCTTTCTGTCAGTTATTGATTTTCACCCTCAGTGCTGATCTCATGTTAACTTTACACAAACTCCTGTGATGTGAAAATGGATTTTGTAGATGCACCTTCGCAAGTGCAAATGGAGGTTGTAATGTGTTCTTAATGGGTACATTTGATTATACAGTGTGTTTTCGTGCCTTTGTGCCAGCCATAGCCAGATGTATTATCTTTTCGGGAGGTCTGTCCATCCTAATGTGATATCTCAGGAGCGCCTAGAGGGAATTTCTCCAAATTTGGCACAAATGTTCATTTGGCCTCAAGGGTGAACTGATTAATTTCATTATGTCTGGCACAAACATCCACTTGGATTTGAGAATGGAGTGATTAGAATTTGATGGTCAAGGTCACTGTGTTTTCACAAAACACATTTTTGGCCATAACTCATAATTCATACTCTAATTATGACAGATTTGAACCTAAATGTCTTATAGGATAAAATGATGGAGTGATGATATTTTAAATCCAAAGGTCAAAGGTCAACTCCACTGTGGCATCATGACATCTGAAAATACTATTATTTGACACCATAACTCAGGAACATAAGGGCAGACTGCCTGCAAGTTGAGTGGTTGGCAGAGGCATACAACCCTGAGGTGGTAATTTTAGTTTGGTTGTATCTTTTTCTCTTCAGGCCAAGTTTGAGTGTGCCCTGAAACACCCTAGCATCAGGATCGTCACCCTGGACTGGATTACAGATTCAGTCAAAGGTAATAATAGTGCTCTCAGTCTGGAGTATTTATGCATTCCTCTTTGAATTCTGTGGTTTTATGTATCAGGACATAATAAAAAAGTCATCTGGTCCTAATCAGGTCTGAAAATTTGGTAAATACAATGTTAGATGAACAACAACATTCTTTTTCACAAGGCTGTACTTATTTTGTACATAGTTCTGTTGTCTTTTTCAAATGTAGTTTCTATTCATTAGGGCTGTGCATCTTTATTGATCTCACAATTCCATTCAATTATGATTATCCTGTCATCGATTCGATTTGATATCACCATACATCACAATGCATGACGATGCGTTGCATCCCCAGATTTTCTATATTACTGCATATGGCTACTTTTTCATCAATAAATAAAAGCAGTCAAATAAATATGAACTCCCTTTTTATTTTTTAGAGAGGGGCAATAGAAATCAATGTCAACATAAATGTCTTCACATTTTAAACCCAAAATAAATAAATTGTATAGTTGTAGCCTTCCTATATTTGTGTGTGAAATTGGTCCTTAACTCCCCCTTAACCCCCTTGAAAACGAGAAGGTTCATCCCAAGGGGCTATCCTATTAAAAATGTCTACTTATGCAGACTAGCTTCAGCTTCTAGCAACTGTCTTCTGCACTAAGAAAGGAGACTTCTTGAATGTAGAGAACATCACAAACATGAAGTACATGAGCCAGTAGCTCTGCCAGATGAGACTCAGAAACAGCTCTCATTTGAAGCACATGCGAAATAATCTGCCAGTCCTTGCTAAAGCTCCACTTATCAACAATGCACCTCAGACTAGTTCTTAGCAGTGTGTCTCATCTGTGCTGAGAGTCTAAAGCACACAACCTGAAATCTTTCCATCACCGTCCATGCAACAGTGACGGTGACAAAAAATTTGAACGTGAGAGCTGTCCATGCATCAGTTGTTATTGCTACTTTTTTTGGCTTCCATCAAGTTCTTTTTCAGAGCTGTAGCTGCATATCGTCTGAAATCATTTAAGTCACCAAAGCTGTTTGTTATTTGCGCCAGTCATTAGCTGTCACATGAGCGTTTAGGTACAATAAACTAGTAAGCCCAGCTGTTGGCCGGATGGCCGGACATTAATACATTTTCACCCAACTACTTTTTGAATGTTTCAAGTCACGTCACTGTCACTTTATATAATGGTATTACTTCATCTTGAATCAGATGAAGGATTTTTGTCATCAGATGTCTGGATCTTCAGTTATCAGAGAAACAAGCTGAGCAAACAGCCGCTCTCGACGTCCTGTGTCTGCAGCGCAGAGAAACATTGATTTTTTTAAATATGAAACTGCTTCATTCAATGAGGCTCTGTGGATAATTTAGCTCCCAGTAAAAACGTCCTGACGATGAGCACTGAAGGAATCGTAACCTAAAAACAAGCTGAATATCTAGAAACAAGGTGAGCTAACGTTAGCGTCAGCTCGGTTATCAGCCTGCAGGCCCTTGTTAAACTGATTTTGAAACTACTAAAAACAATAACTCCTGGGAAGACCATTAAGCAACACCCCCCACCCCCGGCATAATGCCGTAATTGGCTTCTTTTTATTGCCAACGTCTGTTGCAGTCTTTTGCTTGCACCAATACAGTGCAAGATGCAGAAGAGAAGAAACACTCAGCAGAAACAGAGCCATAGCATTAGTTCTGCCCGATTAAAAATTGTCAAATGGAAATTAGTCGATTCTTAATAGATGTCTATTATGTTACCGTGTCGATTAATCGACTAATCAATTATTTGTGCACACTCTAGTAGAAACGATTATTTTAAACCCCTACTCCTACTATTCAGATGTGATTGTGATTTGATATATGATGTGCTCACAAAATTTTGAGGATGTAATTATATAGTGGAGCTGCAGCTAATGATTATTTTCAATGTTATAGACACTCACCTTTATAAGGTGCACCTTGCTAGTACCTGGTTATACCCCCCTTTTGCCCTCAGAACCGCCTTGAATCTTTTTGGCATAGATTCAACAAGGTGCTGGAAACATTCCTTAGAGATTTTGGTCCATATTTACATGATAGCATCATGCAGTTGTTGCAGATTTATTGGCTGCACATACATGATGCAAATCTCCTGTTCCACCACATCTAAGTACATATTGTCCATGTATGATAAAGTCTATGTTGGTACCTGGAACCAAACTAAATTTCTATATAGGTGTGTAACATTTCAGAAACCGAAACTGCGTATTGCTATACGGGAAAACGGAACTGCAATACTTCTCCAACCCCAATGTCAACTCTGCCACCACTAATGAGCTACTTACTGTTGCTAATGTAACAAAACTAATTTTTTATTTCACATTTAACACTAGAACACACATCACAAAATTATTATTTGATTTAAACTTGGGGCAAACTTTATATTTTGTAAATATTGCACATTACAGCTGTTAGGTTCTCATTGTGCATTTAAGCCCATGTGTATGACCTGTCCTGTTATCGCTGGTCTGTGTTGATTTCCATGTAACATTGCTTCATCTTTCATGTGGTAGACCGCCACAAATGGATTTTTCAAAGGTATTTATACCTGTATACACAATGGTAACCAAAAGGGAGTCATCAAGTGAAAAAAAATTCCAACAGACCAGCTTATAAAAAGAGTAAGGTAAGGGGTGGAGACAGAGACACAAGGAACAGAAGCACATGGCTATGTAAACAAAACAGCACGCATAAGTAATAAAAGGCATGGCAACCTAGGAAGAAAATGATAACCAAATCCATAAAAACTGTTTGACACATTAAAAAAACAGAGTTCAGTTCAACATGTATTTTGTGCTTTTACTAATTTTAACTGAAGTATAGGATATTTTTTATGTATTTATTTTTTTACTGTAACATGAATATTATATATAAAATTTGGTGGAATCTAATGTGGTTTAGTTTGATGACAACATAGTAGTTGTCATACAATAACAGAAGCAAGTAATTGTTTATGAAAATATTTTGATTAATTTCCTGGCAGCTAATTCATTACTTGCATAATCAGTGTAGCTCTGTAGCAACTTTATCAAAAACAAATGTGAATAATCAGTCAACAGTTTGAACTTGTTATAGTTAAATTCATGTAATTTAACATCATGTGTATGGTGGAGTTGTTAGATACTAATACTGGAACATTCAATGTGACTAGGTTCTGTGTGCTTGTGTTCACTACACAATATATTCATTACATATATAATTACAACTAAAAAATTATCATTCTGATCACACAAATCAGTCAACTGTGACTCATTTCCTTTTCTACAGATAAAAGCAGGAAGGATGAAGCACTCTATCACCCCAGACTCACGTACGTGGAGCCTGAGGAAGAGGAGGAAAGCGAAGCAGAGTCATATGACCAGCACTCCCACTCTGATGGAAGTTACAGCCCCCGGCAATCTCGGCTGTCTAGTGGCGGCTCATCTGGCGAGGAGTCCAGCCCCCGCAGACGACCAGGACCCAAAAAACTGAATTCTGTCTCTCCAACGTCCCCCCGCAAACCTGAGCGCCGCAGCGAACGCATGTTTGACGACTCTGATGATGACTCCTCCACAGAGAAGGAGGGCACCAATCTCAACTGGACGCCTGCTGAAGTCGTCACTCAGACGCCCCCTATTGCAACTGGCACAGCCAGACGACGGGGAGGGCCACCTGGCAGCAAAGACCCAGCCTCATCTGCAGGCAGTGGGATGATCAACCTGTATGCCACTGTGCCTCCTGTACCTGGCAGTGGAGGAGCCATGCCTGCAGAGGCTCGCTCTGCTGCTGCTGCCATCAGTCACAGCACACAGCAGGGTCAGTATGTCAGGACCTACATTCTTTGTGGTAACAGTGACCTGACAGGTTTTTTGGTCTCCGTCTATGTCAGAATATGATTTCAATTTTGACGTCCCATTGTTTGTCTGCTGAGCCATAGTGCTACAATGGAAAGATCATCCATCTTAACTATTTGAACCCACTGACAATACAGTGAAAAACAAGCTTTGGCCATTTGCAGAATTTCGAAAAAACTTCACTTAAAAATTGTGCTACCAGTGTCATGTTGGCCAGTTTGTCCTTCAGCACTTCATGTTGGATTCTGATTAGCTGTTTTGAAGTGGCTTGAAATAGCCGACTCACTGTGACAGTCTTGATACAGTCTGTTTTGGTCTCCAAAACACTACATGGGCTGACAGGGGGTGTGTCTCTGAGATATAAGACAACTGTTTGGCTAGACAACCAAATAGAAGCCAGCCCAAACTCACATTAGGGAACTTTAGGAGAAAAGATACAATAATGTGTTGCTTCTAGTGGTGGACAATTTGACAGTTTTATATCGTGATCGATCTTAAAGACATCTATGATTTACTTTTTAAGCGGATTGTAGAGATTCTGAAATTTTATATCCTCCTACTAACTTCTACCTGGTCTACTCTTAAACATGGAGCCACACCACATTCACAAACAAACAATGATGGTCCACTAGATGGATGTACTGATTGGCCACATTATGTCATGTGTCTGGCAGAGGTTTGGCTAAGCACAGTCAAATATTCTCAATGCAAAGTTATCTGTGTAAGTTATCTGTATATATCGTTATCTGACAGCTAATCACAACTTAAATACGAGGGTCATTCAATAAATAAGGTGAATTTTTTGGTATAAGGACTTCTAATACAGATAGAAGCTTACTTTTTTTTTTTTTTTCAACGTAGTCTCCCAGCACTGTCACACACTTTTCCCATCTGTGTACAAGCTTCCGTATTCCCTCAGCGTAAAAATCTTTGGACTGATGTCTCAGCCAGTCGCTCACAACACTTTTGACTTCATTGTCACTTTCAAACTTTGTGCCTCGCGTGAACGCTTTCAAGGGACCAAACAGGTGAAAGTCTGAAGGGGCAAGGTCTGGGCTATAAGGGGGATGAGGGAGCAGTTCCCAGCTCAGCTCGTTGATGGTCTGCACCGTTTGGGCTGCTGTGTGAGGCCTTGCGTTGTCATGATGCAAGATGACTCCTTTTGACTGATGACCCCTGCGTTTGTTCTTTATGTCTTTCTTGACCTGCCTCAGCAGTTCACAGTAGTTAGCACTGTTCACAGTGCTTCCTTTTTCAAGGAATGAAATGGTGATTGGGCCTTGCATATCCCAAAAAACGGTGAGCATCACCTTCCCACTGCTCCGTCCTTCTTTAAACAATTTAGCCCACTTGTAGACATTTTTTTGGCTGAAACATGTGGCACCATACACAGTTGACATTCTCCTATGAATTTCAACGGGTTTGCACCCTTCAGCAACCAAAAACTTGATAACTGACCGCTGTTCAATCCTGGAGCATGCTTTTTGGTCGGCCATCTTTGTTAATCACCAAAACTCTCAAAGTTTTTTTTAATCTGCAAAAGAAATTAAATCCATGTGAAAAAAATGTAAAACAAAAAAAATTTTAAAAAGTAAGCTTCTATCTGTATTAAAAGTCCTTATACCGAAAAATTCACCTTATTTATTGAATGACCCTCGTATTTAAAATAAAGTTTAACCCATAGGCTGGTTTGAGTCTGGATATTCTCGACAGTACATCGTCATTGTGTGAAAAAAATTGTGATCTGATTTTTTTGGAGGGGGAAGATCGCCCACCCTTAGTTGCCTTTTAAAAGTGGATGATTGCTGTCAAGTTGAAGGTAACTTGATGTGTCAAAATTTGTAATACAATAATTTTGTTCCCCAACACTGATGGGACTGTCTTGATTGATACTCCTGCTGGCAAAAATAATAATAATATGTAAGTTTTCAGTTTAATTGACGCTTTTAATTTAGAACTCCTTGATTAAAGATTTATTCATTTCCTACTAATGGAGCTCATATTCTGAACTCATTTTAATATTAACCTTTGGCAATAGTGACATTGTCCATTGGCCAGCTCTTCTTTAATTCTTTAATTTAGGTTTTGTAAGCAACTGTCAGGGTGGTTCAGTTGGATTTGGTTTTAACTGGATGGAAAGTACCCTTCAGGTTGAGAGTCTGATGGCACATCTTTTGAAAATGTTTTTATTTTTGTATGTACTGATTTACTCAAAATGGACGAATATTATTTACTGTTAATAGCTTCACAATATCAAACCGACAACTGTTACTTGTTTCTAACCCAATATCCTGCTGATGAAGGTTTCAACTCTTTCTGCTTGTTAGGTGTATCAGTTCCAGAAGGCATACCTGGATGGAGTCCAGCAGCCAGAACCCTCCGCAACATTACTAACAACTCTGACATGCAGCCAGCCAATCGACCTGCCAATGTATCACATGTAAGAAACAGTGGTTCTCCCTACATATTGAGAACATTCATGCCCTGTTATCCCTGTTTCCCGTCTCTGAAGAAACAAGAGTAGGACAACATGTCATAGCTAATATCATTCTCATATTACTGAATATGGACCAGTGATGATGCCAGCATGAAATTACTCGTGTACTGTATGTCAGTGTTTTTTCTATATTTTAACTTCTTCTGTTGCAGATCATCCAGAATCCGACAGCCAATCAGACAAAGCCATTGGAGCAGCAACCCAATCAGAGCCACGCTCAGACCCCCAACAATACTAACCCTCTTCTCTTCAGTCAGTCCAAACTGGCCAGCCAGCCCCTCACAGCAGAGCAGCAGCAACAGTTACTGCAACAGCAACAGTCACACCAGGCTGCTCAGCAACAACATCAACAGTTACCGCAGCAACCGCAGCATCCCATGATGCATCTCCAGCAGCAGCATCAGATGATGCAGCTACATCACCAACAGCAACAGTCACAGATTGCACAGCAACAAGGGTTCCCACAGTTGCCCCAGCAGCAACAGCAGTTTCTACAACAACAGCAGCAAATGCACCAACAGATGTTTTCGCAGCAGCAGCAGCAGCAGCAGCAGCAGCAGCAGCAGCAACAGCAGCAACAGCAACAACAGCAACAGCAGCAACAGCATGCGTTCACCCAGCAGCAGCAGCTGCGGCCCCAGCAGCTCCTACGGCCTGGTTTACAGCAGCTACAGCAGCAACAAGCTCTGCAGCAGCAGCTCCAACAGATCCAACAGCAGCAACGTATGCAAATGTTACAGCAACAGCAGAATCAACAGCAAATACACCAACAGCATCTACAGCAGCAGCAGCACCATTTCCTACAACAGCAACACATGCAGCAGATGCAACAGCAGCACCTCCAGAATCAGCAGCAGCAGGCCCTGCAGCATCAGACCCAGCAGGCCCTGCAGCAGCAGACGACGACACTCCAGCCTCAGCTTCAGCCTCAGCTCCAGCCTCCAAATATCTCCCAGCTTTTTGGACACGAGCCAGGACAAGAAAGTGAGTATAACCAGTTAGTGTGGGCACTCCAGGGTGTATTGTGTAACAGATCTAATATAGTGGTCCATAGTGAAACATTACTATGAGCCTGGACCAGTGCAATGGACTGACAGACCTGCCAATCTGCACGCATTTTGTGTAGCAGGTATGCATTTTGACATCAAACTAAGCTGATACAGTTTGTCAATCTAATGTACGCTAGAAGCTGGTGACTACACCATTGAGTCTGTTTGCAAACAGGGAAAATTGACAGATGTGTAATGTCCATTCAAGAGACAGTAGCTAGGATCTGCAACAGCAACACGTTTGACTTTGATTTTATATCTCTCGTTACCCCTCTTCACTCCCACTGGCTGGTTCCTCATATGGAAAGTTGAGATAGTGAAACTGAGTTAACATCACTGCTTTACAGAGTCTGTATTCAACTTGTTTCATCATTCATTCGTTCATTAGTAATGCAGTCATGACAGACGATGGAAGCAATACTGCCTGCAGCACTTCCAGTAGTGCATTGTAGTAACAAGTGAACATTTAGATGGTTCTTCTCACAAAGTTTCTGATTTTACGGTTTTATATGATGCGTCAACACTAAAATTCTACTTCAACACATTTTCATAATCAATGTTGTCAATTATATCAACTAATTGCTGCAGCCCTACTTCCAAAACATACATGATGTTCCGTTTCGAGGGACTAGCTCTTCGCTTTCTGCTCCAAACATCTGACTTTCATTTTGCCCGTGTGCTCTCTGTTGTTACTTTTCTACTCTGAACTGCCACTGCAGGGTGCGCAGGTAGCTGCGGTGGCAGGCTGTTAGCTTAGGAAGCACTTCATTTGACACGTAGTAGAGTTTTCTATGAATGGAAATTGACATTTTAAATGTCAATATCACAGATGATCATGTTGATTTAATTTTGGGAGTCTAAAATATTTGTTTTGGTAAAGCTCTTATGCTGGTCTAGTTCATGTAGAGCTGAAATGGAGAGAAAAAGATCCATCTTTAAATGAAACTGCCTTGATAGGGAGTTCTTCCTCTGTCATAGACCCCATTTGATAATTAAAAACATAAAATACATAAAAACCCCAGTTCCCAGTGCAGGTTTCTTTTAAAAGTTCTTGAAATGGTTTGCTTTGACCTGCAGATTCACTTCAACTACAACTTCTTTCAATTTTAAACTCAGTTCCACAGGATGGCTTCCTGCTAGGCTGTGTGTTTGCTATTGCTGACTACCCAGAACAGATGGCAGACAAACAACTCCTGGCAACATGGAAGAGGGTAAGACAGTCACACAGAAAAAGCAGGAAGATGTTGTAGCGTATCAGCTGATGAGTATGAGATGAGTATCAGCTAATGTTGTGAGCAGTTCTATTAATGATGAAATGTCTGTTGTGGGAATGGTGTGTTTTAAAAAAAAAAAAAAAAAAAAACAGAAAGGTAATGGATTAGTTTGAACTCCTTCCTCAGGTCATTCAGGCATGTGGAGGTGCTGTTGACCCCACCCTGACCAGCCGCTGCACACACCTACTGTGTGAGAGCCAAGTCAGCAACATGTATGTACAGGTAAGGATATGTGCTGTGCTGAACATATAGTACTATAGGAAGTACTGTACCACTCTAATACATAGTGTAAATTGGTATATTTTTCATATCTGTATGTATAAACACTATAAACTCAAAGAAAGCAGGTGTCATGGAATGGAAGGAGACATTATGGAAGATAAAGAGGTCACAAAGTAAACATGTTGACAGCAGTGTCTGAGAGCTGACTTTACACCTTTAGTAGAAAAGGGAGTTTACTGAAAAGCATAATTAATGTCAAGCTATTCTGCTCTATGGTTTGGTGTATTTCAACCAAAAACATGGCATCTTTGTCATTGTAACTGGTGTTTGTGGTGTTCTCTCTGTCAGGCACTCAGAGAGGGGAAGCGCTGTGTAACAGCCCACTGGCTCAACACTGTTTTGAAAAGGAAGAGGATGCTTCCTCCTCATAGGACATTACATCTGCCCTTTGCCTTCCCTCCTGGAGCCAAACCCTGCTCTCAGCATGTAGGTCCAACTCCCACAAATAACTATTCCTTTTGTCCACACATTCACAATTCTCACCAGCAGGGATTCTGTTATTTTAGTTGTTTTCAGGCTGATGGATCAGTGGTAACCATCAGTGCAGGCATAATGTCACCAAAGTGGACACACTCCAGTCCACCACTCTGAGATTCTGCCCATGAGTCAATAACAGAATCAGTGGAATCGCCTTAGAGAGGCCTCACACCTATTTACAACATATATATTATATTTATTACTTTTACATTACTCTTGCTTTTTGAAAATGGTGTTCCTGACATCTGCCTGTCATCTCTGTGCTCTCATCTTTTCTCCCTCACTGTCTTTCTTCCCAGATTATATCAGTGACAGGTTTTGTGGATGCTGACAGAGATGATCTAAAGTTGATGGCCTACCTGGCTGGTGCCAGATACACCGGATATCTGTGTCGCAGTAATACAGTCCTCATCTGTAAAGAGTAAGATTTACGGGGGATTGATTGAATACTTGCTGGCAGTATCTCATTTGTAGCATTTGTAGCACTTGTAGCAAAGGATTTAAAAATGTCCTTCCAATGAATACTCCATGAACTGTAATGCTGAATGAATTTTAATTTGCAATACATTCTTTTACATTCTTATTTTTTGGAAACTGACAGGATTACAGTCAGCCTTGATCCACACTTTAACACCAAAAAGCCAAGATGTTTCCAACAAGAACCAGTTTGCTCTTAAATGTTTAGGATTGGGATTTTGCACCGGTTTTGAATATTTTCTGCCTCCTAGCCTGTGTTGGAGCAGGCACAGTGTTGGTGATGTGGTTGTTTTGCTGATCTCTCTTCAGATCCAGTGGGCTTAAGTATGAGAAGGCCAAGGAATGGAAGATCCCATGTGTGAATGCCCAGTGGCTGTGTGATATACTGCTGGGCAACTTTGAAGCACTGAGGCAAATTCAGCACAGCAGATACTCCATCTACACAGACTCAGAACCACTGGTGCCTAACACACAGTTAGTCCAGAACCTGCTGGGTATGTACAGCTTACACTAAAACAGCCAGTTATTCTTGTGTTGGAACATTGCATTTTATTGTTATTGAACAATTGAAGAATAATGAGAGGATGATTTGATGCATCTTTCAGCGAAAACCATGATTCAACTCACAAAATGTGACTTGATGACTTATTGTATTGTCTTAAAATGACCAAACCACAAAACTAACAGTGATGGAAATATGGAAATATAGCAGTGATGGAAACAAAAGGCAGAGACACTGGAATAGCGCAAGACAGAGCAATAATGGAGAATTATTGCCACCGCTGACATAAAGTTGTAATGACAATACTTGGGCGCTTTTAATTTGAAACAGCGGTTAAAGGAAGTGGAGACAGTAGTGACAGCAGATTGATGTGAGAAGGAGAGGGAGAAAGAAGCGATAAGAAAGAGGAGATAGAAATGTGGACCATTAAAAAATCCCTAGTTTTTGTCGGCAGCGTCTCTTTACCAGCTCTCTCTGTGTGTCAGTCATTTGCCTTGTCAGGTGCGTGTGCTTCCGTGACTGTATGTATATTACTTTGTACAAGTCAGGAGTAATCAAAAGCCTTAGCTTTGATATTTTATGAATATTTGGACAGTGTTTGCAGCATATATGAATGTGTTTGCTTATACATTGATTGGTCACAACATTAAAGCTGCTTGCCTATTATTGTGTAGATCCCCCTTTTACCACCAAAACAGCACTGACCCATCGAGACATGGACTCCACAAGACCTCTGAAGGTGTTCTGTGGTACCTGGTACCAAGGTGTTAGCAGTAGATCCTTTAAGTCATGCACCCAAGTTTGTCCACATGATGTAAAACAAAATGTGATTCATCAGGCCATCACTACCCTCTTTCATTGCTCCATGGTCTAGTTCTGATGCTCACGTGGCCCATTGTAGGCACTTTTGGTGGTGGACAGGGGTCAGCATCATGGGCTCTCTAACAGACTGGTCAGCAGCTACACAGCAAGGTGCCATGCGCTGTGTGTTTTGTCAGATTTCTTTAATAGCCAAAATTAAGGGTTTCAGCAATTTGCCAAACAGTAGCTCTTCTGTGGGATTAAACCACATGGGCCAACACACATCACTGAGCCTTGGCCACCCATAACCTGTCACCTGTTCACTGGTTGTCCATTCTTGGACCATGTTTGGTAGGCACTAACCACTTCATACCAGGAACACCCAACAAGACCTGCCATTTTGGAGATGCTTTGACCTAGTTGTCTACCCATCACCATTTATCCCTTGTCGGAGTCACTCAGATCCTTACACTTACCCATTTTCCTGCTGCCAACGCATTCATTTAAAGAACTGACTCGTCATTTGGTGCTTATTATATCCCAAACTTTGACAGGCGCTATTGTAACAAGATAAACAAAGTTATTCACTTCATCTGTCACTGGTTTTAATGGTGTGGTTGTTGGGTGTATATATGAATAATACAGAATGCCTTGGTGTGTGTATGTGTAAATTAAATTGTCCTGACTTTTGCATTGGTATTTTTCTGCAGCTGCTTGGAGAACGCCCATCAAAGTATCTCCTGAAGCTTTGGCGGTGAGTTTGTTGAAGTGCTGTTTGATTAGATGAATGCCCGAGTGTGCTTCACTCTTGTTTTCTATTTTGTGTGTCAGCTCAGTCAGCTTGTTCTGTTATACCTAGGAATGGTGACCATTATAATATTGGCAAACATGGGACACGTCTGAATGGTGATTTCTGCCTCTTTGCCTCTGCTCTGCTGTCTGGCACTGCCTGTTTGCACACAGGTGGTGCTGAATTACTCACGCACTCAACAGAGCGGAGGACATGAAATATGTAATGGTTCACTCCCACCCCACTCTCTCCACTGTCCTGTGAATAAAGGCAAAAAAGCCCAAAAAAAAATACTTTATAAAAAGCCTCATTAAGCAACAAAAAATATTTAGTGATACATATTTTAATTATTTTTAGAGCATAAATTTCTTTGAGTTCAAATGAGGAATGTGACTCTTTTTACAAATGTGCATGTGTACTATTATTCAACCCCCAGCTTCAGTACTTTGTGGAGCATCCTTTAGCCTTTTAGAACTTTTAAGTTCTAAGAGAACTTTTAAGTTCTAAGACTTAGAACATTAAAGGATCTATTTCTCAACCAAGCTTTGGTTGACTTGGAGGTGTGCTTGGATCATTGTCTTGCTGAAGAGTCCAAGGTTCAATTTCTCATCACAAAGCATCACGTTCCTCCTTAAAACAGCCTGATATTACTGGGAGTCCGTTATGCTAGGTACATGGTGTACTGCAAAAACGCAGTATTATATAGGGGTTGAACAATTGTGACATGGCTATGTTAACAAAATACACTGTTACACACACATACCACATCATACTTTTTCTTTGTTACCACATCATACTTTTTCTTTGTTGCCTTTATGTATCACTCTTCTGATCAAAAAGTTGTCCAAATTAGAATCTGCTTCTTTGAGAAACTGTTCATCAGTAAATCCTTACCATCTTTGGTTTGAATATTTCCAATTCCAACTGTACGTGTCGTGTTTAAATTTTGGGTGAAAATCTTTTAGATTTTGCTTCTAGGAGATGCACTGTTAATAAGGGCCTGTCAAATTAGCAGAAATGTAGCACAATGTGGAAGTGAAGTTCTGTTTATTTAATGTGAAAGTACAGTAGAAATATTTTGTCCTTTAAATTACAGAATAATCTTGAAAAATAACTGGGATTATCATTTTGGCAATAAAAGTGTAGTCCTAGTCGAACCTAATTAGCTTTTATTTGAAAATGACTTGAATACTTGTGGAGTTTGAGTAAACAGACAGTTCTGAAAGATGTTGCAATGTTTGTGTTCATGTTGTGTGGCTGGCTCATCTCATTGTGTCTCTGTTTGTGTGGTGTGTAGAGCCTCCAGCTGCTCCAGAAGCAGAAGATCACAGACTCCACCAGCCAGCCTGCTAACAAGAAGGCCAGGTCAGTACAACAGATCTGGGTACAGGCTGTTTATTGCTATGACATGGCATCATTTGTCCAGGTTAGAAATGTAGCAATGAATATTTTGACCAAAAGTGCAACTTTATGTGTGCAGACTGGAGGAGATTCAGACCCCCAGTAAGAAGCTTCCTCCAGAGTCCACTCCCCGAGTCATGTTCACAGGCTTTGAGCCTGCACAAGTACAGCAGTATACTAAGGTAAAGTCAGCTTAATCTCTCACATAGACAGCACTTATATTATGACATGTCTTTACTTCCCATTTATATCCACATTAACATCAGATTCAGCTTGTCTAAATAGGACAGTGACCATCAGACAGCATGCTAACATTACTCACTCACACAATTAAGTCCTTGCTCTTTGTATGTTAAAAACTAATAACATTAGCTTCTCCATGGTGGTCTCCTGTTGCTAAATGGTATTTGATGCAGTCTGACTTTGACTCTTCCTCCCCCCTGCAGAGGTTACATGCTTTAGGTGGTGAAGTAGCAGACAACATTCAGAAGGTCACTCACCTGTTGGCCAGTAAGGTGACTCGCACTGTCAAGTTCCTCACTGCCATGTCTGTAGTCAAACACATCGTCAGCCCAGAGTGGCTGGAAGAGAGCTGGAGGAGCCAGACATTTGTGGGTATGTGTGTGTGTGTTTATATCAGGGCTGAAACTTGACAAGTACACTCTTGGCTAATAAATGTAATAATATGTCTCTGACCTAATGTGAAATGGATCTTTGTCAACCTACAAGTCATAGGACATAGTTCTGAAATTGAATGACTGCTGGACACAAAACAAATGGGATAAATATCACATACTGTGTCCATCAGTTGCATATTTGTATCTTTCATAAAGGCAGCCCTGTGCAGAAAGACAGACTCTTAGAGGTGCTTACCTACTTGAGGAATACATCGATGTGTAATAGATGTCATTTTATGTTGCTAGGAGGTGGCACTATGAGTATGGCTGAATGTTGGCATGTAGATGTGTTCAGGCCAAGACTCTTATTAAACAAGTGAAATGTGCAAAGGTTGGAAATTCACCACTCTGCCTTGGCAAGGGTGTTTAATGAAGACTCACAATCTTCACAATAAAACATATAGGCTTAATCCTTGTATGACGACATTTGAGTTGAATCTGATCAACCCTCTTAGAGAACAGTACGAAGAGTATAGCTGAATATTTACATGGTGATGTGTTTAGGCCGGGCCTCTTGTCAAACGTGAAGTTTAAGGCAGATTGGACAATTTATATTGTGTCCTGTGAGTGATTGCACTGTGTGCCATACAAAATAACACTGGTAAAACAAGATTTAAAGTGAATAGATTTGAACTGCAACTTTCTCATCTTCCCACCTCTGACAGTGAAAGTGTCTGGCTGTCTTCAGTTGGATGCCTGTAGACTAACAACATGGTTCTGGTGTTGCATGATTGTTAGAGACAAAACAAATGAGTTAAATCACTTACCGTGCCCACCAGTTGCATATTTGACTCATACATGAAGACAGCCACCTGCACAGATAGACAGTAAGGGGGCATGTGAAGTTTGGGGCAGATTGGATAATGTATATGTTAGTTACAACAACTTCCTGTTTAATGGTGAAGGTTGGAAATTCGCCTTGCTGCCATGGCAGCAGTGTTTAATGAAGACTTATAATCTTCACAATAAAAGATGAATATAATCTTATTCCTTGTCTGACCACATTTGAGGTAAATTTGATCAACTCACTTAGAGAACAGTACAAAACATGTTGTGTCATGTCATATATCACATGAATTCAAAATAACATGCAACTCCTTCGAATTAATTTGAAGCCAGTTTATATTTCCAAGCCAGCTTTGACAGCTGCGAATATGAGTTTCTGAAGAGGGGCCTGCTCAGGCTGAGTGTGCTGAATAATATGCATTTTCACATCAGAAAAACACTGAATTACCATTACCATAGTTCACTGATAGGTCAACAGGTCAAGCTGATGGAGCTCCCTCTGCTGGATCACAAGTAAACTACTTGAAATGGTCAGATGCACTTAATGAGACTACATTTCAAACAGGTCATTACAGTTTGAATATCAACTTTTCACCCAAGTTCGAACAAACGTTTGGATTTTGAATAAAAAATGACAGCCCTTGTATAAACTTATTGTTTGAGCTACACTTCTAAACTTTAAATCCAAAATTATTCAAACTCAACACAAGATTTTCAAAAAATGTGCAATAATTTTACGAAATGAGTGACACTTTGGCAAGAGAGACAGGTGAAGTGTCACATAGAAAGGGACAGGCTGTGAATACAAAGGATGAGAAAGAATAAACAGTTCAGGAGGGAAATGAACAGGCTTGTCTGACCAACTTTGACGTGTATCTGCTCAACAAAAAATATATAAATCATATAAATTCCAGTTGCCAGTATGTGGCGCTATCTGTACCTGATTATTAACATGTAAATGTCTTCAGGCCTGAACCCTTATCATACATGTGAAATTTGGGCCAGATTGGACAATGTATCTGTGAGTTATGACAAATTCCTGTCTCATGGTGAAGGAACAAAATTCGCCATTGCCACGTGGATGCCCTGCAATGAATTGATACAATTTTCACATCAAGTCATCATGAAGGCTTAAGGCTTTCCTGACCAAATTTGAAGTGGATTGGGTTAACCTGCTAGTAACAGCACGGCAAAGAACAAAATGTGTCATTTCCTGTTTCCAGTAGGTGGCGCTACAGCATTATATAAATATTGACACATGGGTGTGTGGATGTTGTGGCCATTATCAAATCTGTAAATTTGAGGCAGAATGGGCAAATTATGGTTGACTTATAATCATATAAATATCTGTATTGCAGATGAGCAGAGTCACAATCTGAGGGATGCAGAGGCGGAGGTGTTGTTTGGTTTCAGTCTGGAGGAATCACTAAAGAGAGCCCACAGTACACCGCTCTTCAAGGTCAGACAACAAACTTTACACCCACACAATATGAGACCAGTTTTAACTGGAGCATAACCAGATGGAAACTATATAAATAATTTGGACCATATTTTTCACAGAGATTATTCTCATAGACCACTGGTTTGAATACTGGAAAGAACTCATAGAGCTGTAGTGAAAATTTGTGTTGTTCAGTTCTGATTAATGGTTTTTGTGCTTGTTGCTCATTGGCTGTCTCTCTCTGTCTGTTTTGTGTGATGGGTGATGTAGGGGAAGTACTTCTACCTCACCCCAGGGATCTGCCCCAGCCTCAGCACAATGAAGTCCATCCTGGAGAGTGCTGGAGGAAAGCTGTTGGCCAAACAGCCCTCCTACAGAAAGATCATAGAGCACAAACAGAACAAGGTCTTCAAACAAACTCATCTTAGAAGTTTATTTAATATACAACAAAATTAGGTTGGCATGATAACTCTAATATGGTGTACACATCCCCAAAATGAATTTTTATCCAAACTGCTCACAGCTGTTGGTAGGTGATAATGTTAAGGAATGATGATAATAATCTATATTTTCATATCATGGACAGCCGAGTACAAATAGCATGGGAGACTTGGACACTGTTAACACCTGCCTGCAGGTCTATTTAGGTACCGTATTTAATTGTTTGTAAAACTATTGGTAATAGCTGACATGTATGCTGACAACTTTCATATACAAGCTGCTGCGTCAACATAGAAATGCAAAAGGCATTTGGTTTATCCATTTTGGGCCATTATAGAGACATGGTGGCGCAACACAGCAGACTTGACAAAGACATGCTCCCTATGTTAATATAAATGGCTCATTCTAAATGAATGAAACACAACAATTATTAGTTTTAGGTGATTATGCACTAAAATAAATTATTCATATATGTATTATATTCAATTTCTGCCAATTGATATAAACTTTTATAGGCAGAAGTTTGGTTTTGCCTCCAATGTTACGGTAATGACAGATTCACTTAGTGTCTGGTAATGTGACTAGGCTCGACACTGCATATTAACATTTAGCACTGCTCATATATGTCAAAGCAGACATTGCTCAAGGAGTCATGCTGACTTTCAATACAAAATGTTTGTGTTTTATAGTTCTTTAAATGTAGGCTGTCATGTTGCTATTTGAAACATGTCCAGTAGTTGTTCTGTATGCCCAGTATCTGGACTACCTCTGCTCCCACCTGCCCCTGTTAGTCTGAGCCTACTGGGAGCAAAAACCAGCACTTTAGTGAATGTACTTTTATGTAGATAATTGCCCATTGGATTACATTGCAGCGCTCCTCCGCAGCTGTCAGGCACACCGCTCCTGTTCAAAACTGCATCAATTCTAAAGATTTTTGCCCCTATCAGTCACTCAGGAAAGTAAGACCCAGGTTAAAAATATCCTAGAGTAATACTTAAATAAAGCAGACACTAAAATACCTGTGATTTAGTCTGAATTTAGGTTTATTTATTCATAGAGGTCTAACTACATGTTGGTCTTGTGTTGCAGAACCTTCCTGAAATCATCTTAATTTCCTGTGACAATGACCTTCACCTCTGTAGAGAATACTTTTTGAAAAACATTGGTAAGACAAACACACACACACACACACACGTATGTATGTACGTATGTTTGTTACAGTACACACATGGGGCCACTCACCCTGACCCTAACCCAGACCTAACTGAAACTTGAACCCTAAAACCAAATCTTAACCCTCAGTCAGGTGTTGGACAGTGCAAACCATTCACCTGCATTTGCAACTAAAAATAGATGCTTGCGAACTGTAAAATGTATAGTTGAGCTCAAAGCGGGCCAGACGACCTGCTTACACAAGTGCTGTACCAGTAATATCCTTTGTGTCTAAGCAAAATGAGCAATTGACAACCAAAAACTACTTTTATTATAGAGATGTTTATACCATTCATACTGTTTAAAGCAGTTTAAAGTATAAATATTACTTTATTATTAAATAAATACAGTTGAATTGAATAATTAAAAACCTATTATACTTTATGTATTCCAATAAATTAAATAATTTTGCTTGTAAATGTCTTGTCGTATCCCTGTATTAAGGAAAAACTAATTATTTGATAAATTTTTATTGTGCCCCTGAAGTTCTTTATGCACTTCAAAAAATTTCAATTTAGGAGTCCATGTGCTTTTTGGCGAAAAAGCATCAAGCCCTGTCAGTCCCCATTGGTTGGTACGCATTCAGGTGAAAGATAACCAAACCAAGGAACACGCACACAGCCTTATGTTCATGTAAGTGCTGACTACTGCAGTTTTAGAAAGCAATTACAGACTGAACCAAACTGAAGCAATTTAATGACACCTTGGGAAACCTGTGCAGGTGCTTTGAGTTTAGTAGATGATTAGTGTGTGACACTCAGTTTAAAACATTCATGCCGCGCAAAATTTGGGCTGATTTCTCCACAGTATTCTAATTTTTTGAATTCCTGTTTTTGTGGGTTTTATGAGCTGGAAGCCCAAATTATGTAAAAATAAACAAATAAACACTTGAAATCATTTAAATTGTGGGCCCTGAATCTATAATCTATGAAAGTTTTCTTTTTGAATGGAATTATGGAAATAAATAAACTTTTCCATGATATTCTAATTTTTTGGAAAGGGTCTGTATATAAAGGAGTTAATTGTAGAGATGCAGCATGCAGAAAAAGATCAAGAGCAGCTTCTTGTTTTTAGCCAACCATCAGCTTCACTAAAATGCCAACAAGCCAACAGTTCATATCAGCCCTTGCTAATTAATCTTCATGCGGTGAAATCCTTGTATCTTAGCTGGTAACAAATAAGTGGTTCTATCTTCAGTGGGCTACAACTGTTATTTCAGTATACCAGATACATATTAAATTTAATTGCATATCTTTTTCTGCTGTGTAAATACAGGTATTAGGTTAGACTTGGTATCAGCGTACATGCATTTGGAAAGTATTCAGACAATTTCACCTTTTTCACATTTTGTTATGTTGCAGCCTTATGCTAAAGTGAACAAAAAACCCCTCACCAGTCTACACTTGATACCCCATAATGACAAAGCAAAAACTAAACATAAGTATTCAGACCATTTGCTATGACACTCGAAATTTAGCTCAGGTGCCTCCCATTTCTCTCGATCATCTCTGTGATGTTTCGGCACCTTGATTGGAGTCCACCACCAGGTGGGATTAGACTCGACCTGGAAAGACACACATCTGTCTGTATAAGGTCTCACAGCTGACAATGCACATCTGAGCAGAAACCAAGCCATGAGATCAAAGGAACTGCCTGCAGAGCTCAGAGACAGGATTGTGTTTGTGTCTGGATAAGGCTACGAAAGAATGTCTGCTGCATTGAAGGATGCCAAGAGCACAGTTTGGAATAACTAGGACTATTACTAGAGCTGGCCATCTGGCCAAACTGCGTAATTGGGAGGATCTTGGTAACAGCAATGACCAAGAACCTGATGGTCACTCTGGCTGAGCCCAGAAATCTTATATGATCTAGAGAAATGGGAGGCAGTTGAGCTAGATGGAGAATTACTGCAGTGATTAATATGTTTCAGCTGGCAAACAAGTTATTCAACCTTAACTGATGCAGTGAGTCATTTTTGGAAACGGTCAAGAAAAAAATGTTACTCTATTTCAGAAGAGTCAAATTATTGGCCAGCATCAAGCAAAGAAAACAACTTAGGAGTTTGCTGAAACTACTGAAATTAGGTTAAGAAAGACAATAATACACTACATTATCACAGAACTACTGGTGGTCTTAAAACGCCACAGGGTGTCTTCAAATACTCACTATACATAAGTGACCAACAGCATCATTTGAACTGTGTCTGTAAACCATGACAATCCAGTAAAGCTTGTGCTGATGTGTTGCAGTGTTTCTCTAATGTTGGCTGTTGTCTCTGTCCAGATGTCCATAACGCCGAGTTCATCCTGACAGGAGTTCTTACCCAGAAACTCGACTATGATTCATATCCTTTACAGCCAATGACAGCTCAGGACAAAGCTATCATTGAGTAAGGTGACATCTGTAGCAATGTATGATTTTTTTTGCACTTAGAATAATACAATTATTATAAAAGATATGATATGTAAAGAAACGTATCATTTGTTCACCTCATGTAGTACGTCATCTGTATTAAACAGCAGGAGCTGCACTGTTAGTGAGACTACAGTGATGTGTGCTGTGGAAAAAAAGTCACTTTCCTTAACAGTCACACATATAAGTTCACTTGATGGTGAAGCAATGATAGCATGAAGAAGACGAGGAAAAGATTAGGAAGCCACCTGTGTACAGTCCAGCCACACTGACTTTTCTATATTTTTATTTCTGTGCATAGATATCCAGTCATTTTGTAGCCTTTTATTACCAGTTTGAGAATAAAGAAATCAATGTTATTTTTGTGAGATGAATGTTTAAATTATGGAGGATTTTAACCTTTTTCTTGTGGTTCAGATAGAATGTGTAAAGGTTTCAGCTCGTACACGCTGCTTTTTTGAATAAAAATTTGGGAAAAACTGTCTTTGCCTTTGTTTGCTTTCAGACTATGTTGAAGGCTAAAAACAGTGTCTTTGGAATATTTAATTTTTAGGTATAGTTGGTGTCTTTAGCCTGTGAAATTAAGTTTCTTATAAGAACATGCAGAACAGAGATTTTGGGAATCAGTAGCTGAGCTCTGTTCACAGGTCAAACAACTCCCACATGCTTGGAGAAAAGGACACATCTCAGAACAAAAGCTGTGTCACAGCTTCTTTTCATTTTGGCACTTTTGAAAGCTTTCTTGAAGGTATTCCTCCCAGGTTTCAGAGGAGAATTCCTGATAGATTTGATTTAATTAACTGTTAATGAGGGTCTGGGGTAGTTACTGGTGAAGTCCTAATTGGTGGCTGCCAGACAGATAGCCTAGGGTCATGTGTGGGTGGGGGTGCTGGGGTGGAGAGGGTGTGCAGCGTCGCTTGCGGTGCTGCCCTCAAAACTTCACCAGACTGAATTAGACACAGCCTGAGCCAAGGTCATGTGCTACATACTCTGTGTGTCTGCCCCCAGCGTTCCTGTGTGTCTACATGGACATGAGAGGTGACGTTCACTCTGTTCACCTTTACATTCCATAGCTTTTGCACTGAAGCAGATCTCCACTTAAGAGGAAGGTTGACAAAGGTAAAGCTTCACAGTTTAGTTCCTTTGAAATACCCTTCCAGGAATTTTTCATAAAGCAGGGAACACCTCTTTCCTGCTGTTAGGAAACTAGAACCAGGTTCACACAGGAGCTGCTGTAACATGCTACTAACTGAAAGGTGAGTCAGGTTGTGCTAATTATTTAAATTAAATGTAAATGTTTCAGTGAAAACCTAAATGCCATCATGTCTCAGTGTGTGTGGAAAGATAACTTATTACTGCATCCAACTTATCAGGGTTTTTTTATCAGGCATTCACTGCCCTACAGTTACCCTCCAGTTTTATGGTGTAACAGAATCAGCTCTAAACTAAAGTTTGGAGCATGAGACTTGTTAAACAGTGTGAATAACCATGAGCAACATGGTTTGTTAATGGAGGAAAATGCAATGCATTTAGTCATAGGGTGGGTTTGAGACGGGAGGGAACTGAATGTTATGGTTTCATATGGTGCATATAAATGGAGAAAGGGATGGGATGTAAAATTGAGCCCTGGGGGACACCATAGTGGACAGTGTCTACTAGTTAAACAGGAGGTGAACCACTGAAGGGCAACACCAAAGATGCCTAAGGACAGTTTAAGAGGACAGCGTAATCAATAGTATCATAGGCAGAGAGAAAGAGAAGTCCAGGAGGACCAGAATTGAACACTCACCTGAATCAACAGCCAGCACGATCTCATCATTTTCTGTGCAGTGAAGACCACAGAGACCTGTTAGGAACTTCTCAAACAGGTTGTTACTGATGCTATGAGCGATCAGCCAGTAAATACAACTCTTTCACTTATTTTTGAAAGGAATGGCAGTTTTGAGATGGGTTGATAATTGTTAAGAGCTGCAGGGTCTAGGTTCAGTTTTTCAAGGGGGGGAGACACTAAAGCAGTTTTAAAATAGGTGGGAAAGACCCAGAGTTCAGGGAGCTGCTAACAATGGACAAAATGTGAGGGCCAATAGTGGGGACAACCTCCTTCAAAAAAGAAGTTACTAAAATGTCCGGAAGGTAGGTAGAGGACTTCATGTTATTCATAGCTTTCAGTAGTTTCAAGGGTAATGTGGTCGAAGGAGGGGAGATGATCACTAGATGGGCTAGGTGTGGGTTCTATTAATCTCCCAGATTTAGGAGGTCCCACAAGTAGTTCACTGCTTTGTATTTGACTTTGTATTTAAAATGTGTCAAAAACAAAGTTTTTACAAGGTTCTGGAGAGGCGTAAGTCAAGGGCTCTGAAGGGAACCAACAACACCTTCAACAGTCCTAAACATGATTCAGACAAACAGTTTACAATGTGGAGGGGCAGAAACTAGAAAATGCCAGAACAATCAGAAATACACACATATCAACAATTTCTAGATCCAGATCTTAAAGCACACAGTAAAATATTTTAAAACTCCTCGGCTTAAACATTGAGCAACATACATGAATGTTAAACTCTTAAATAATCATGGTCATATTTTAACATGGACAGTGAACTAAAATAAATGAAGTAGGTTGATGCTTACCATGAAGATGGGCAATTTATTCAAATGTGAATTCCCCACATTACAGTACACTACATTGCAGCTACCCTACCACTGTGGCCAGAGAGTTTTGGGGTGTGTAAGACAGACTGGGAGGGGCAGCTTCATTAAATGTCATAAAATAACCACATTTCAACTAAGTTTCAGTGAGCAACAGGATGTCAATATTATTTGAGATGATTAAGTTAATGCAAATGAGTGACTTGTTATCAAGTAAACTTACATTTAACAGTGCAGAGTCAAGCATGCACCAGTGGACTTACTCAGAGAAGAGTGTTTGAAATGAATTAAACGATTAGCATTTACTTCAAGTGAATTTGATTTTCTATAGCCTGTGTTATCTGTGAGAAAGAGACCTAGGGTTAGATAGCCTTTTGGTAAAATGAACAGGAATAGGAATAGCAGCACAATGATCACTCCACTAGGGAGGGTTGTGACAGTTCTGAGAGAGTCTTGAAAACACTAGAGTGACCACACTTGTCTGGATAGCTGGAAACCCGTCAATAGCTCAACTACTGACCAATCAAATCACAGAATCCTGACATGGACAAAATCATTTACAATAAAGTGACATATAATAAAGATCAATAGATATATTTTTATAGCTCAGTTGAATTGTTTTGCTGTTCCAGTCTTTCCATATGTCCACAACAGAGCTTCCTAACAAACGGACACTAAAAGACTATCACTCTAAATGATCACATACTTACTATTATCGGCCTATCTTCATTTTGATTGATGGTGCTTTTATCCACACACTGTGGAATACTTCAAATGATGATAAACAACATGCCAGTCAGATCGACCTCAGAGATTAACTCTCCTGCGAAAACAAAACAAAAAAAAACTTTACTGTAACTTTTTTTTTTATCTGCATCACATATTCAGAATACCTACAGAACAATTCCCATCAGACAAAAGCACAAAAACGCTCACTCATCATTTATGCACTTATTTACAACAAATCCTCAGCCTAACTTTAATCATTGGAAATTTTTCTAGTATTTCTATTCTAATCATGTGATCATATTGCTGACATTTCACCTCATCAAATGTCATTTTTGGACGTCGCTAGAAACGAAACGACATGCAAGTATCAGTATTACTTCTCATTTCATATCAGGTACTTTACTTATGGTTCTGACAACACTGCTTTTAACTGATAACAGGAAATCCTGGCTGGACTTAATGAGTTGATAACCATCGTCGTACACTGTAATAAATTGCTGTAAATTTACGTGAAAATTTCAACAGTACAATCCTGTTATGAAAGATAACAGGATTGGCAAAATATTTTACGACTACTGTGTCCTGATAAGATCTAAACAAGCCCGAGATCTCCTTCTGAGCTTTTAACCAGTCTTTAGGATTCTTTAGCTAACGTTGTTTTCTTTAAGTGAATGCAAAGCGCACTACACTTGAATTAATTTTTATTTCATTTTTTGAGATTACAGTCTGAGACGACACAAAAATACCGCACACTATGCACAAGCTCAGTGAGTACATTGTCAGCTAACGTTAGCCACTTCCAAGTAAGAGATCTGTTCAGCTGCTTCTCCTGTGTCTGAAGCCGTTGGCGATAGCGAAATGGTAACAGGATTTTTTCAGCACCCGTTTTCAGCAGCAGTTTGAACGTGTGTCACTGCAGAGAGGAGCTGGACAAAAGATCAGTGGCGGTTTTCCGCCCAATCTGGCAACACTGATCTTTTGTCGACATTTGGCGGGTTTTTAATATTGTGAAAACAGCACTCTCTCTCTCTCTATCTCTATCTCTCTTTTAAATAAATAAATAAATAGCTTTAATAAATAAATAAATAATTGAGGTAGTTGCTGGCTGTTCAATCGGCATCTTCTTTTTTTTCAATCGGCATCATTTCATTCACTGCGTTCAAAATGCACAGAACAAAGTGTACAGCTGTTATCACATCTGTTCTGGCACCACATTTCAGAGAGGAGTTAAAGGAAGATGTTGGAGAGTCTCCATATTCTCTCTATCTGGACGAAACTACCGATATATCAGTTAACAAGCTCCTCTGCCTTTACGTGCAGCTGTCATTATTACTAATCTGGGCCTGGTGCTAGGATGCCAGAGGTTCATCTTGCAATTTGTGTAGCCTGTGGTTGATTTACTGCGCCCTTGTTGGTTGCAATTAAACCTATTTATCTATCATTTATGTATGGTTATTTGATGCTATATGAAGCTCTGGATACTTACGAGTGTTTTCTATTGCGTGTGTTATGATTTTACGGGTTTACATGGATGTCTGGCAACTTCGTGGTTTGGGCTGGTTTTTATTGGATTGATTGGGCTGGAAACTGTCAATCTGATCTGGCAACACTGCCTCAGATCCTGATCCTCCACATTACAAGGTGAGTTTCATCTCCTCATGTTCACATTACTTTGAGTTACTGTAAACAGTGGTACTTTACTGTGAGCGTGGCGCCTTAACTGTCAGAGAGCTTGTTAGTTAACATTAGTTAGCTAGCTAAACTACAAAACCACCAAAGCGTACAGCCAAAACGTTGATATCAGTTTAACTGTTCCCACGCGTAGAAAACTGATCTGTGTCGTTTGAGGATTTTTAGTATTATGGCAAGCTTGGGTGAAAGCAGATAAATAGGCAGCCAAGATCAAAATTTGACCTACAAGCTGATCATTGGTAGAAGTTGAGCACACTTTCATGTGCAGACCCCAAATTTGATCAGTCGCACAATGCAGGGTGCAGAATGCTGTACCAAGCTTAAAAATAATACTTAAATAATACCTAACTAAACAAACCAGGCACAACTTAACATTTCTTACACATTTCTTAACTTTCTACAGAAATTTACAGCCGAGAACACTGACCCGCAAAGCATGCTGGGAAACTATTCCCCTTCTTTGCAGTGCCCCAGCACGCTAATATGATAAAGCTGCTGTTCAGCTGTAGCTGTGGTCAGCGATGCCCCTAGCATAAAGCTCTACTAGGGCACAGAATTAATTGAGGCATTTATACTGGCACAGCTCATTTATACTGGGGTATGTACCTCAGTAAAAGGGGCGGTCATTTAATGTCATTTAGCCCTGCACAGAATGTTAATGTCCGTTTGAACTGGAGGGAGCTGGTAAAGCTGCTCTGGTAGAACCACCTCTGTTCACACTCTTAACTTAGTACATCAGTGTTCTTACTTCTTATGTACTCAGGCATCCCTGACTCCCTAACTCCAAAATGTTTAAGTTCAAAATCACATCTTAACAGACATCACAAGAAGTGTGTGATGGAGCCTAGAATAATTCTATACCCTACAATACACCAGGATGTTGAATCATGCCAGGATGTTGACTTTGCAGTGCCAAGTGTGATTCACTAACTCAGTTTATTTCTAACTTAAAGTAACAGAGAACTGCATGGACTTGAGCTAGCTATGGAGGAGTGTGGATGAGCCAACATAGAGTTCTTTAAGAACAAATCAATGCTGATTTCTGGGCAGAAATGGGTTTGTCCTCATCCTCAAGTAAAATACCAGGAAGCTCTTTTCACCACTGAAAGATCAGCACTGAGGGGCACGTCATTTAGGACGACATGCAGTCAGCTTTTCTGTCCAGGCTTGCTGCTGTCTTTCCTACTCACTACACCTTCAGGCTTCACTACCAAGATGACACTGCATGTTCACTGGAATTCATTCAAAGGTTAGATGTTTACGTCCTCCTGCTGGTACTGTGTTCACAGCAGCTTTGAGTATTTTGAGGAACCTTGTGAGGTCATATACAAGTTAAGGAAGCTTTTCTGACACTAATCAAGGCAAAAGAAACTATCACTCCTTTTTGTGGATGTAATCATCATTGAATTTAGAAACTGTATGGATTTACAGGTGCCAATGTGTAATTCCTAAAAAAGATTACAAAATGTAACATCACTTACAGCTAAGGTAGTAAAGAACAATGATGATAGGGGAAAATATTTGCTATGTAAAAGATTTATATTGTTATTATCTCAATTAGTAAACTTTTTCACACCAACTCGTTTTTCAGGTGGTTCAATGGGATAAATCCAGGGTGAGACTCGAAGATTGGACATGGTCACCCAGAAAAAGATGACATCAGTAAACCCTCATGTCTCCTGTCTACTAAAGGAATGAATGGACTTTAAGTGGGACTGTATATAATTCAGTGATCACACTCTCATGCACTCTGTTAGTCTCTTAGTCACATTCTAAGTCTAAGTCATTCACTCTGTTTTTCTGTCTTTATTTGTCCTAAATGTTCTTGAATGTTTGTATTATTATTATTATTATTATTATTATTATTATTATTATTATTATTATTTCACAAGCTTAATAAATAGAGTCATGGTCTAAAAAGACACTTTGAAGCTGTGTTATTTGTCTTAAAATTTGAAGTTTAAATTTCAATTCAATTCAATTTTATTTATATTGCACCGAATCACAACAAAAGTAATCTCAAGACACTTTTCATATAGAGCAGGTCTAGACCGTACTCTTTCTATTATTATAATTACAGAGAGAGACCCAACAGTTTTTCACCATGAGCAGCACTAGGTGACAGTGGGAAGGAAAAACTTCCTTTTAAGAGGCAGAAACCTCGAGCAGAACCACAGACAATGTTTATTCAGTGTATTAAAACATGGTGTTTTATAGCAGGACTGTCAAGGTGTAATTTGTCCAATCAAATTCTGTACTCCTTTTTGCTAGCAGTAATGTACACAGTATTATGTATTGTAAATGTACTGCAGTTCACAGTAAAAATCTGTAAATATACATTACATCTTAAGTGCAAGTAATAGTAATAAACTGCCAATCCTTTCATCAATATTTTACTGTAAAAGGAGAAACTGCTTTTTTTCTGTTTTTATAACAACAGTAGGAAACTGTAAATTTAAGCAATAACAAGATACAGTTAAATTTACAGTAAGATAATGGCGTCCCTGCTGCCAGTAGTTTACTGTTTTTTTCCTAAAGGGTGCCTTACTGTACATTCCAACATTTGTGGGGGGTAGTTGGTTCATATTTTGAGTCTGTAGTTTAGTCAGAGTTTTTGTGACAGCAGACCCACTGAATAATGTAACCACATTAGAGATAAACTGTTTTAAAAAGGCTTCCTGATAAAAGTGACTTTTAATGTATATGTATTTTAATGATTTAAAAGATGCTCCAGAGTTGGCCAGCCGGAGATGTTCAGGTAGAGTTTCACATTTTGTTAGTGCCAAAAGCAGCTGGCACACACAAAGACACACAGTCACAGACACACACACAATTTGGGAAATCCTAATTATTCCAATTAGAAATGCAAATAAGAAGCCTCATCTTTGATTAAGCGCAGTCAGGCTCCTTGTTGGTTTGTGATGTTCTCCTCTGACACATCCCAGTTGTGGGGAGAAGGAAGGGAAAAAAGTATTGGGATACAGAAACTGTTGTAATTAATTAATGTAATTAATGCTTCATGTGAGATATTTCTAATTAGTCCCCAGTCTCTCCCTATGTTGCATCAGACACAGTTTTGGCCTGCCAACTTCTCCCTGTTCCACTAGATGCAGAGGAATTCCAGACTAATTACATAGAGGCAGGCACTGGGATTCATCTGGCCCCTCAATTTACATATGAGCTAATTAGCATATGATGGAACTAATGACTAATAATTTAGCCAATTACAGGGCTGAGTTATCTTAATACTAATTTGGAAAAAGGAGACTTGGAGTAAAAGTGCATTGTTGTAGGCCCAGATACAGAGGAAAGCAGGGGTAGCCTGTTTCTACAATCACCAATGTCAATGTCATCAATGTCCAGGTTCAGTAGGTCAGTGCCCTCAGCAGATTTGGAGGTTGTGGTGAATATTCATACATTCAACAGATCAGACAAAGAATTAATAACAGCCATTCAGACCTGTCTCACTGTGCACAATACTGAGAGATGCTGGATCAGTAATGGGAGACCACCATATTGGATCAGTACTTGGAGATTGTTATGCTGGCACAGTACTGAGATAGAACTATACTGGGTCCACTGTAATGGCTCAGCCTTAGGAGACAGCTATACTGGATTAGTACTGAGACACCTCTATACTGACTCAGAACTAAAAGACCACTACACTGGCACAGTACTGAGAGACCAGTATACAGGATCAGTATTGAGAATCTGCCATACTGGATCAGTACTGAGAGAGCTATATTTTATCAGTATTTAAATAATACTATACTGGAGCAGTAGTGAGAACCCACTATAGTGGATCAATACTGAGAGAGGGGTACTGTCACAGTCACAATGAAGTTTAGCGTAAGTTCAATCAGGGAGACTGTCTATCTGCACCTGCCTGCTGAATCACAACTGCTTCCTGTTATCTCTAAGCCCCACCCACTAATTCTGTTTTCATCCAATTATAAGCTGACACACCCATCTAGAGCCAATCACCTGTAAGGTGTATCAGTTTAAAATGTTCTCTCTCTCTGCTGTCATTCAGCTGTCATTTCAGCATCGCGACGTTGTGTGACTCTAGCAGTCAGGATAAGAGTACCAGATTATCAGTTAGGACTCAACACATTCTCCAGCCTCAAACTCTTGGTCTCTCATTTCGCGAGCCAGAAAGTCGTGCTGCCAAAGCAATCATTTTAGTTGGCGTTCTTCTTCCACACGGGCCGCTGCTCCTGCCAGCTGCTCCAGCCGCTCCTGGTACTACGGCCGCCCCGCGAACCATGCCGTTCCAGCCATCTTCAGGCTTAAACTGCCTTAGCTTTAGCTTCCGTAGCTCACACCCATACATCTCAGCCGCGTTTTGTTTTCCAGCCTACTGCAAGCGCACCAGAGGCCTGTCCCCACTCTCCAGCCTCTGCTATCTTATTATATTATAAATATTATAAATAAGGGGTTCCCCTTTAAATGCAATCCACATTCTTCATGAGGCACCTCACCTGGTTGGTCGTGAGGTACAACTTCATCTTCACCGACAGCACATGCCTGGTAAATGGTAATCATTGACTCTTATCCCATTTTATTTTCAGATCTACCAGAGTCACTGCTAGGCCCAATCCCATGCTTGTCCCTCATCTCGAAAGGGCTAACTGCATTAGTTATGAAACGATTTTATATTGAGATTCAGCCAGATCTGCGCACAGAGGGTTTAGCACTTCTTCACTTAAATTGTATGATTTTGCTTGGGTCATTTAAGAAATGTTGTTTCACTAATATTTCCCTGCAAAACCTGTCCAGACACTTCCTTCTTAATTACCGCATTATGTCTGCCATTTCAAGACTCACTATGGTCATGCCATGCCTGCCAGGATCCAATTTATGCTTAATGTGTTGGTCCCTTTTTTCATTAGCCTTACTAATCCAATTTCAGCACTATTAAATCTCAATATGCTCCCCTTCAGCACCTATAGGTGCCCATTCACACTCTGTTTCTGCATAATATGACATCTATCCCAGAGAGGATCTGTTTTCCCCATTCAATTCATTCTCACAGTGTATTTTAGTATAGGTGCTGCAAACTCAGCCACAATCCAAAGAATATTCCAGCCTCTCTCCAGTTACAGGGCTGCTGGTCCTTTCAGCTATGGTTTCTACTATATGGCCAGATTTTGCCTCAGTTCTAGCTACTCAGCGTTCTCTGAACTTCATGTAAGTTATGCAAATACGGGTCATGATTTCTGCTCATGTTCTAACTTTCTCAGCATCAATACTGCAATTCCCCTGCTTTAACTGCTAGTGATTCCCTCTGCTCCAGGATAACAGATGTGCTATCACTTTCCAAGTTTTGCCTCTGTCCTGCTTAGAGAGGGTCATGTTTTAACCTCAGGCAATCACACCAGCATGGTTTAATCATCACTCATAAGGTCTTCACAAGTGTAATCTATCTCCTCAGCATATGCAGGTTATTCATATAGAATAGGCACTGTCACCTCAGTTCCAATGCAAGGAATCTCCTCTGCCTCTCTTCAACAATGGGCCTCTGCTCCTCCTGCACCTACTCCTCATTGCAGTCTAGATTCCGCCTCAGCTTTGGCTGCTCAGCTAGCTTCGTAGCTAGCATGTAAGTCTTGCATATACTGGTGGTGGTGTCACAAACATTCTCTCTGGCCCTTTGCATGCTCCTCGTTTCACTTTGCATTTCCTGCATAATGGCATTCCTGCATTCCAGTTGCATTTCCCATGCATCATGTAGTATTCCCCACTCTAATGACCTTTGACCACTTTATTTTCATCCAGCCCCTTAATCCCTAATAGCTCGCCTTTCTTCCCTGCATAGCTACCACTCTTTCCTCTTTACCATTCCATGGTAGCTGCTTTTTATGTGCGGATCTAAAATTTTGCTCCTTACTCTCATTTAGTATGATGCGTCAGGTATGGTTTACCTTAATTTTTTGGGGGGTGGTTTCCTATATATCGGAAGCACCAATTAAAATCTGAATGCTTCCCATAGTGATCTACTTCCTGCTGGGGTCTAAGCGCCAAAACTCTGTTTCTCCGGTGCACAATAAAATTCTATTCTAATCCAGATCCGTGCATGTTTTTCTTCTAAGTCTCTCCTGATTGAACCGAGGCTGCTATACTGGATCAGTACACAGAGCCCCAAAGGTCTGCGGAGCAGTGTAGTGGACCATATTTACATATGTGAGCTGTAGACTTGTTTGTCCTCCTCTCATCACTCTGTTGTCTCCTGCTTTGTATTTGTCCTTCATTCTTGTTGGATTGGCCCTTTTACTGGTTTAATTAGTTGTTTTTAATGTTTGTTTTTTTCCCACTTGAAACCATTCATGATTACATATAGTGTTAAACAGTGTTTCCCTCATTTTAATATTACATTCCCAGATTTGTTCACATTTGATGAGATATCCATGAGCTGTGTCACTTTTTCCAGAGATATTTGATTTCAGTCTTCTCTCACAGTTTGATTGCTAAATGACAATTCATATGTCATATCCTGTCTTATGAGAGATTGTATTATTGTTGAAGGATTGGTTCACATACTGGACATTAAGAGATCCCTCTCTGATGTACTCCAATCTATGTAATTGAAGACAAAATCTAGAGATCCAGTTCTCTATGAAAATATAATCCAAACTTTATCTGAGGTTAATTTGAGGTATTCGTATTTGTAAATCAAATCAAGTGGGTATCTTTCAAAGTTAGCTTCTTTCCCTCTTTGTTGTTGTTTCCACAGACAGGTTTTGCTCACAGTAATCTTTCCTCCTGTTCATATTGGACCCAAAAACTGTTTTAGTATTCATACAGGAAACTGAACATTGCTTTAAGACTGACCTGAAAAAGTGTGAATATCATATTTTGAAATGCTCACACTGATGAACTGAACATAAGCTAATTACAATGACATATAATGCATTAAAGCTTACATTCACTTCCACTGCATCTGCAACTCTGCCAATACAATCATTCAATGAGTTTTAATCATAAAATCCAAAAATCATCAGCATCATCATTAGTGCTCACAGCAATTACTCACATTTTCTTCAGGAAAGGACTCTTAATTTGACTTTTTGTGTGTGTAGTTTTTTAAATTGTTATTTTGTTGCATTACATTTTCAGTACTCCAGTTTTATGATTTAGAATGAAGGGTTAGGGTTACGGTTAGGGTATGTGTAAATGTGAAATATGAATCAGATCAGAGGCGCAAAGTGCTTTTTCAGGGTCATCAGGACTCTGGTGTGTCTCTACTGCCCTCTACTGACATAACATGCAGCACTGTGCTGTAAAATAAAGCTGGACAGCAGGAGCACACTGGGGAAGCCCTTTATTAGTTCTCTCGGAAGCTCAAACCTATGAGAGCCAACAGCTCACACAACCACAAAATACAGTTACTTACAGCAGTGTAAACTCAACATGATTCAGTCTGACAGACAACTGGCATGCACACATCTTGATAGAGCAAAAACAAAAGAAAGACACTACCTATGTGCAAGTGAAAGCTTCTGTTAAACTGTACCTTTCTGTCTAAACCCAACCGGTCGAGGCAGATGGCCGCCCACCTTGAGTCCGGTTCTGCTCGAGGTTTCTGCCTCTTAAAAGGAAGTTTTTCCTTGCCACAGTCGCCTAGTGCTTGCTTATGGTGGGATCTGTTGGGTTTTTCTCTGTAAATCTTATAAGATAAAGAGTACGGTCTAGACCTGCTCTATATGTACAGCGTCTCGAGATAACTTCTGTTGTGAATTGGCGCTATATAAATAAAATTTGACTTGACTTGACTTGACTACCTTGTATGTTTGAAAAACAGCAAACATTCAAAAGGCTTTTAATACACTGAAACAGTAAAAGGTCCACACTGTGTGTATTACATCACATTACACATCACATCACAACAAACCAAATACCAAGCTCAGATTGTAGCCTTACAGAAAAAAGAACAGTCACATGAGAAGTTGAATTAATCATTTTCATCTCTGTGTCCTGTACTCAGATATATCTAGAGTGTGTTTACTCCAGCCTGCACCAGTTTCATCCAAACTTCAAACATGAGCTGGCTATACTGCTTCCTACAGCAACTTTTATTTTTTAACATTAGTTTTCATTTCCATTATGTAGTATGTGACATTCGTGCCATCTTGCTCCTATTCGCCAGAGTAATCTCATTCTGTTTCAACTGGTGTGCTCTGTCTTTTATTATTACTATTACATAAATATTAAGGGCTGGTAATAAATCAGTGCTAAATTTGTGCTTTACATATGATAAAATCACATTTTGTCCAATCCATGACTAACAGACCCCCACAACAGAATTTGTGGTGCTGATTAGTAATGAAATGATCAAATGGCACTGATTTCAGAGACACAGGGCACCATTTGCAAAGGACCACACACAACCCTGCTGAGTACAATAGAAAGTCTGGAGATGTTGGAATGGGTAGTTTTTCACTTTTGATGGAGCTCAGAGATTCTCGTGCTTGTCCTGAACACACCTCTATGTTGATCTCCATCTTCTCATCTGACTAAGAAGCACGTTTCCCACAATGGTGGAATGTGCCTTTAGTCTTGATGGCTTTTGCCTTACCTGTCTGAAGGTGTCTGTGACAGAGAACTAACTTAGTAGTGTATTAAAACCAAAACAAAAGAAAAAATATGTTTTCTTTCTAGCAAAATCACTTTAAACACATCACTACAAATGGACATGGTTCTATAAGCACAATAACCAACAGCTATGTCTAAATATATCTAATATATCAAGCTACATATCATTTACATATTATTGACATAAAAACTCTTACAGATTTACAGACTATATATGACTGTCTTTGTATAAACTTTGCATACTGATAATCACCTAGAACTTTTTTAAATATAGAAATATATTCAGCAGTGTTCAATGAAACCACACATACTGTATCTCACACACCAATAATCTAAAATAAGCTCTTCTACTGCACTTTACAGACCTGATGGAATGGGTGAAAAAAAATAAACTCACGCTAAAATATAACTATTGAATTAGAATAATTAATATTATTCTGTATCTTGACCTGTGACATTACAGTGAAATTCCATCTCACACTGTCTGACTGCCTGCAAGGTGCTCTCTGCTGTATATTTGGCTCTGGCAGATGAGACGTCTAACATATTCGCACTTTGTTATTGAAAGATGTAGAAAGATATAGGCTCAAGTTTGAGTAGTGGAAAATGTGTACAATGTCTGAAATGGAAGCAAACCAAATAGGTTAAGGAAAAGTGGGTTAATCGAAAATACAGTAATTATAATTAATAATTATTACATAATAATAATGTGTTCTTTGACTAGATTCTTCTCCTAAAGAACTAATCTTCTCAGGTGTAGTTGACCAGCTAATGTCTTCAACATGTTATTTTTAAAGGTGAAGGTGGGACTCCATGTAGTGTTGTGAAAAATATTCTGTGTCAGTGAAGTCTCTCCAGTCTGTGCATTCTGACAGCTAGGATAGCAGAAGAAAAGATGTGCTGTCACCTGCAGAGAAGTCAAGTTGCGGGAGCCTGGATACCTGCTGTTGGTGTGTGCTGCTAGAGCTCAACCAGTACTGAATATTAGAAGCTAATGTTCCTGTAAGCCTGTAAGCAAACAGGCATCACCTTTATCCACAATTTTTACATCCATGGGTTAAATACATAATTCTTTATCACATTATTTCTCAGAAACACTTATTTTACTCTCCATTGTAAACAATTCTAATAAAAAATCTTTAAATGTTGTTAAAGAACATGAGTAAGATATGTCCTGAGAGGATCATTTTGCAGTTAAAAAGTACACTCTCCACTGGACAAAGGATGATTGAGGACACACATTTTAAATTACCTTAAACACATCTTTGGTATGTCTGTGCTGCAGTTTTATTATGCAACAGCTGACACAGAAATATGTGTGATGAACTAAAACCAGCCAGTAATATCAACCATGCTGTTGAAAGGTTGGGCTCCAGAGGTGGCACTTAAAAGCATATCAGGACAGAGTTTTTTTTAGGTTTTACAAGCCTTATCTTTTCCCATAGCCCATTCAAACAATGTCAAAAACTAAACATCACAAAATATTGCTGTAGGAACACAGCGCAATGTTATCTCAGTCTGCACTTACATGTTTTTAAAACCTAAATCCTAGATGGGAGCATCAAACTGTCACACTGTGTCCCTCGAGGCTGTCACCATTGTGCGTTCGAGTTGACTAGCTTTGCTTCTAGTGCATTTCCTGGTGTGGCCTGGTGTGGCCTGTCAGCCTGCAAATAGACACCATGGAATACAAGTCAACACCAACAACACACAACTGAAATAACAGGAGAACAATATTCAATCTGAGCACTCATACTTGTTATTTCTATGGCTTTGGCCAATCCGTCCTTTTGTCAAGTCTAGAAATGATACTATCTGCTCATCTGCTGTAAGTGCCTTCCCACTGCTGTGGTGTGCAGTGCTATATTAATATATGTGTTAATGGGTGAATATGATCTGTATAGTGCAATGAAGTGTTGCACTCAGTTGTTCACATGGACAGTGGTAGAGCAGAAGAATGGAAAATTAAAAAATCATGCCTATTTGAACAATCTGATAAGCACTTAGCTGTAAGCACCATCAACACCTGTCTCAGGACTGGCAGCAAACCCCAGCACATTTCTTTTTTGGAGCAGTTTATAGCAAGGTTATATACAGCTGGATCAGAGAGACAAGACTCTGGTCTTGCTTCACCCACTGCTGTCCACTGTGATCACCACTTCAGCTGACAGCTCTATCAGAGGCCATACATGAGATGCTGGGGTAGTGGATTGAGCACTTACTGGTGAATGTACAGTCACAAACACTTAATTGGGAACATCTGTGCACCAGTTAATCTATGCAAATATCCAATCAACCAATGATGTGGAAGCACTGCAATGGATAAAATCATGCAGATACAGATCAGGAGCTTCACTTAATGTTCACATCAAACATCAGAAGAGGTGTGGCTGTTGGTCCCAGATGGGCTTGTTTTAGTATTTCTGAAACTGCTGTTGTCCTGGGATTTTCAGCATACCAGTGTCTGGAGTTTACTCAGAATGATGCAAAACACAACTAATAACAGAAACAATAAACATCCGGTTTTGCATACAGAAACACCTTGTTGATGACAATGGTCAGAGGAGAATGGCCAGACTGGTTGGAGCTGACAGAACCATTCTTAGCTCTGGCTAACTATGGTGAACAGAAAAGCATCTTAGAATGCACAACACGTCCATCCTTGAGACAGATGGACTTAAGAACTTAAGCTTAATTGCTGCCACATTTTCTGCTGAAAAAAATGTTTGCTGGTTTTCATCACATAAAAAACAGAGGCAACTCCATTTCCCTGGCAGAATGCAATTCTGAATTCTGTAGTGAATGTTAATTTATACTTATTTAACTGTCCAAAGACATAGTAGTCTTAGCATTTTGTGCTATTTCTTTCTTCTTTTTTTTTTTTGGAACTTTATTTTTTATTAAAGAGAAACACAAACATTCCTTGACAACATCCCAAGTTATGTATGACAGTGCTAATGAGAAGAAAAAAAACAACAAACAAAAACAAAAACAAAAAAACCCTGGGGCCCAGAAAGCCGAATAGTACTACTGAGTGAAAAATACTAAATAGATAGATAAATAAATAAATAGGTGGACAGTTAAGACATTCCAGCATACTGTGGGATTCCCCTCAGTTAGAGAAGTATCTTGCTATAGGTAGCCACCTCCTCACGAAGACATCAGACCTTAATTGTAACTGAGCAGTTAAGGCCTCCATTCCATACACTTCCCTCAGCTTCTGTTTCCACTGTGCCACTGTAGGTGGCTGTGGATTCATCCATTTTATTGTCACCATTTTCCTAGCAATCAGGTATATGTAGCAAGTGCTTTTGGTCTCTAGTATACATGCCTTCAGGAGTTAGATCGAAAAGAAACTGACTTGGGGTGAATAGTATGTTAATTCCCAGAACTTTATTTATCTCGCTCTTTACCCCCTTCCAAAAAGGAAGCATCATTGGGCAGTCCCAAAATATGTGTGAGTGGTCGCCAACCACTACACATCCCCTCCAACAGTATATTGCATCTGGGTTATCTACAAATTTAGAGACCACAGAAGGCGTCTTAAAGAACCTTGTCTTCATCTTCCAATCAAACTCCTTCCACATGTTACTATTGATACCTTTATGACATCCAATGCACATTGTTTCCCACTCCCCATCCTCAATTATAATATTTAACTCCAGCTCCCATTTGTTTTTGATATAGAAAGTATTGTCTGGTGTATCTAGTACACACCAGAAGCAATAGATTGTAGATTTAGAGCTCGTCTGACATTACTGGTGCCCTCCCGTCCGGTTATGAACCCCATTTGATCACAGTTAACTAATTTCCGGATGTGTTTTTGTATTCTATTTGCCAAGATAGAGATCAGGATTTTTAAATCCTGGCCATTGAGTGGGGTCCTTTCCATCTTTGTGTATAACTGTGATAATTGCCTCTGACCAGGTTTTTGGGGGGTCCCTTTCATGCCAGTGCATAATTATACACCCGACATAAAATTGGGGCTAGCTCGATGAACAAAAACTTTATAATATTCCCCAGAGTATCCGTCAACACCCGGGGATTTACTGTTCTTTAATTTACTAATACTATCTATTATTTCCTGTACGGTTATGGAAGAAGATAGCATCTGAGCCTAATCCTGTTATAATTTATTCAACTGGATCGAGTTCAGGAGTCTTGTTATTTTCTTCTCCTTCCCTGTTAATTCTTGACCTTCATATAATTTTTTATAGTATGCAGCAAATGCCTCTGCTACTTCTTTCGGTTGGGAGGTAATTCTTTTTGTGTCGGGGTGTTTAATTTTAGGTACCACACGGTTCGATTGAGCTTTCCGTAACTGAAAAGCCAATAACCTACTTGCTTTATTCCCCATTTCATAATATTTTCTTTTCACAAATCTGAGCATTCCCTCTGCTTTATATGTGAGTAAATCATCTAATTTTTGTCTCTCCTGTTTTAATAATTCTAATGTATTCCTTTTTCTTGATATTTTGTGTTCTTTTTCTAACCTGATAATTTCAGTCTCCAGTTCAAGTCTCCTGGCTTCTCTTTGTTTTTTTTATTCTCAATGTAATTTGGAATGATATGTCCCCTCAACAGCTTTGGCACCATCCCATAAAACCATGTCATCCTTTGTTCTACCTCCTTGTCTTCTTTTTGATCATCCTTTTAAGGGAGCTAGCCACTCTTCCTCCATCTGGGCTCCAGAGGTGGTATGGCAGATTATGCAATTAAATTTAGGATTTTGGCAGCAGAAAGCGAGTGGGATGAAGTTTTGTCATGGGGAGTTCTGATGGCTTTTCAGAGACTATTAAAGATGAACTGATTGTTTAGATGCATTAATTTCTTTATTGACCTGTTTAGTTATAACGTCAAAGGGAGAAACTGGGCCATCCCCAAGCCCCCATTCTTCCTCCTTCCTGACCATTCCGCAGAGGGAGCTCAGCCTAGTCTCCTCTGAGCCTCCCTCTTGTTCCCACCTCCTGTGCCACCAGAGGAGCCTATGCAGTTGGGGCAAGCTCATCTCTCTTTTTGTGTATTCAGATGACATTCAGATTTTTGTCAGAACATGGAGTAGCACATTGAAGCCTGCTGGAGTACCTTTTGTCAAAGCTGAGAAATGTGAGTTCTACCTATCCAGGTTCAGATTACACTATGTAAATGTCAGTAACAGCTGGAAAATTGGAGGTGGTCTAAAACCTTTGACTGGTAATGTAAGTCAGTGCTATTATTATAATATATGTAACTTCATAGTAAGCAGTGTCCATCTGGCATTTAATTAATAATAGAAATAAAATATCTTCTTTGTTAGTTCAAGTGGTGGTTTACATAATGATGAACATTGATAGTAGGGTCAAGTTTACCCCCTGTCAGTTACCACTAAATAGCTGAATGTACTAATACTTTAAAACAAAAGTTTCCATGTTGTTTAAGAACACATTACAGTAATTTGCTTTCAGTCTATGTTGATTCACAGCTTTCTAACCTCAGGTCTCAGACTTCATTTACCTGGCTGGGTGGCTTCTGGGTACCCTGCTGCTGAACCTTAGGTGTCTTCTCTGGTGAGCCTAAGGAGGACAAGTGGTGAGATTTGGTGTGGGATCGCAAAGCAGATGAGCTGGAGCTGCTGCCGGATGTCTGCATAAACAAAAGTTTAGTTAGTCTAGACTGGATGGAACAATGCTGTCACTGAAAAACATGGAGGAGATACAGTATTTGTATGGTGGCAACGGTGAAGAGCAGTCAAAAGCTTCAGATTCAAGAAGCAAATTAAGATCAAAGATTACATGAAACATTGCATTCCAAGCTATTTAACCACAGTTAACCACATGGTAGGTAAGAACTGAGACAAACAGTTGTTGAAAATGTTTTAACTTGAGCTAAAAAAATTCCCCTTCATCCCAAGGCCCCAATTTATGAACTTATAAGAGAGAAAAGGAAAGGGAGAGGATGTAGTGTAAAATAACCCAAAGAGCTTAAGTTCTGAGAACAGTCAGAATTTGAGCTTTCATTCAAACAGAGCAAATCTACACTCCAAACACAACAGTGGTGCATTCATAGCTAGCTGGCTAAAGCTAACATTTGTACAGTTGGTCCATTGTGACAAATAAGTGTACAGTCACATTTTGTGCACATAACACAAGGCAAAAAGTTGTTTCTTGTACAGTCTGAACACACATTAGGTTATTTAGCCTTGAGAAAGTTTTATTTGCCATCCTGTTTGCTGCATTTGCTGAACCATAACTAACTAGCCTGTTTCAGATTACTAGAGATAATTTTCAAAAATGGAAGCCATTATTTGTACCAAATGCCAATACATTGGACCTTCAGGCGACACTGACAAATAACCAGTAAAAGGCAAAATTTATAAAATTTGTCTTTCCTGGCAAATATTATTACAGAGTTTAATTGAGGATACAAAATGAGCCCTGGTTGGGACAGGTTCGTAGAGCAGAAAATGAGCTTAGAGCCAGACAGTCAAAGCAGACAGCCAACCACCAGCCCAGCACCACTGAATTAAGGGAACTCCGCAGGGAGAGGAACATTAGACCTGTTTCTTGGAGCAGTTTTTCCCAGTGTCCTGTAGAAGCTGTGGTTTGGCCCTCTTACTCTGAGGTGGATTTGGACCCTTGAGGATCTGAGAGGATGGCCTCTTGGATGGGTTTCTCTCTCTTTCTAGTCTGACTTTGCCTTTAAGCTTGGCTCTGTCACTGGAGTCAAAGACAGAATCAAAGGACTGAGGAGGTGAAGACAGGTAGGAGGAGGGGGAAGAAGGGGCAGTTATACCATCCACACTAATTTCCAACTGTTTAATGGACTCTTCTAGACTGTCAATAGAGTCTAATGTACTCTTGCAGAGCTCCTCTATCCGGCTGTGTGATTTGGAGTGTCTGGGAGAGGACACCTTGAGGTCTCTGTCATAGCCCCTATCTTCACCTAAGTTGAAACATTTGGTACTATTCATCTCAAACCTCTTGGATTCCTTTGTCTGCTTCTTGGTCTCCATCACTGGCCTGTTGTCTGATGCTATCTCTTCCTCTTCCTCATAGACAACAACCTCAAGAGTCTTCTTTTCTGTTTTGGGCCCTGTTCGAATGGCCTGGCTAATTGCAGCTAATTTGTTTTTGGGTAACTTAAATTTGAATTTTCTTTTGGTCTCTGTCTTTCTGGGTGAGTCAGATTTACCCTGGTCTTGGCTTTCAGGAACTGAGACATTATCTACTGGAGACCCTTGATGCTGCATATAATGGTAATTCTGACCAGTCTCTGTGATGTCTTTAAGGCCTAAGCCTGTATTCATTTCAGTGATCCAAGGTTTTCTTCCATCCTGTTCCTTTTCTCTGTGCTTTGTCTGCTCTTCATCCACTATACTTTCTGGAGAGAGCACTCCATCAAGATCTTCCTCACATTCAAAGATGGTAGACAGACGTTTGTAGGCTGACTGAATGTTGATAGGCTCATTCAAGCTGATGATAATAGGCTTTTTGTTATCACTGTCCTCGAAACCCTTGTCCCCATGTCTCAGATAAGGGGATTCACCAGTACTGTGCTGAGCCACACTATGTATATCAGAGAAATTCATTTTGGCTGAGTCTTCCTCTTCAGACTGTCCCCAGACTCTGGTCTTGGAAATTCTATGGCTGATTTTATCGTTTGGAGGTGGTGGGGGAGGAGGTCCCTCATCTTCCCACATATCAGGGCTCAGGCTACTTCCTTCTTCTGTGTATTGTGATCGATCCCTGGATACCTGCACTGTAGTCTCCTCATTCTGGTGCTTGCTGCTGTGGCTATCAGTCAGGCTTGGTGAAAAGGGGGAAGGTTTTAGGATGGGAGTAGAAGCAAGACACTCCTGATCCAAGCTCCGGGACTTCTCCTGCTGGAACGCTGGTGACAACTCTGTTGAACAATCCTCCAGTGTGTTTTCTTTTTGTAAAGTTACAATCACCATCAAATTTGATTTCTTGACAGCTGATACCTCTTTGACAACTTTTCTATTTGTCTGGTCAGAACTTGTTATGTCAGTTCCTTGAATCTTTCCTTTTTTCAGAGTAACAACTGTTGTAAACATGACCTTATTTTCTGCTGTGGTTTGGGAGGACACCTTCCCAACAAGCTCCATGTTTATCTGTTCAGTGGTATTTACAATAAGATCATTTTCTCTTTGTGAAGTTGAGCCAGTAAGTGTCTCCATCTTCCCTCCTTTCTTTTGGGTTAGTGTGAGCATCTCTTCATTTTTCTGAACATCTTGTAAAGCAATAGGTGGGAGCACCTCAACTTTCTCTACTATTGCACAGTTTAAGGAAAGTGCTTGCTTGACTACTTCCTCCTCTGCTTCTGTCTTCTTATCAGGACTTAAACTGTCTTTTCCACCTTCACAGTGTTCTTCCAGTTCACCTGATGTTCTCAGTTTATGAGGGCAGCCATTTGTAATTTCTGTCTTAGGAGCTGACTGGTGATTAAATGTTGCTAACACAGAGGGCCTTTGATTGGTCACCTGTGATGCTGAAGGTGCCCTCATTTCTCCTTTCCATTGTCTTTTTCCACCTGGCAAATTATTCTTATTTGACAGTTCTGTAGTCACCTGTAATTAGAAAAAGCAAGCTTAAACATGTGAACATCTGGAAAATATATCTTTTCTGTTCTATTATTACTCAAAATACACTTCCATTGTTTCTTCAGTATTTAGAAACATTCATGAGTATTTACAGGAGGCAGCTACACTACAGGCCAGAAGTTTGGAAGCAAGGCCAATACAGGTCAAACATTTGGAAGCAACTTCAAGTTTCTGTTTACAATGCCTTTCTTAAAAACCAGTATGAGTTCTATGGATGTCGGGATGTATTTACTGCATGATCAGACTTTGTTTTCATTGATATGAACAATTTTCCTCAATTTACCTTTAGGTAAACATTGCTTTTACTAGACCTTTGCTGGATAAAGGTTAACAAAAGAAGAGAAGGGGTTAGTTTTAGGGTTGAGAAGATTTGCAAGAGTCACAACTTCAGTGCAAAAGTTAAAAAACAAATAACAGTTTCTATTATTCACTTTGGCTTTTGAGAGTTTGCATATAAAAATCCCTGTGTTCATATCTCTGATAAACTACCACAGAAATGGCTAGAAAGAAACAGCTGAGTAAAGAAACAACAGTACAGATTTGTACATTGAGGAAAGAAGGATACAATTAAAGAGAAACTGCAAAACGCCTAATGGTGTCCAACAAAGGAGTTCACTACACACTGAAGACACTAGAAGAAAAGGTTACAACAAAAGCAGAGGATCATTGTCACCAGTAAGAGAGATCATCGAAAAACAGCACCACAAATAAGGGAGGAAATCAACATGACAAGGTCAAAACTCATATCTCTGACAACTGTAAGACGTTTGAGAAAGGCTGGTCCGAAGGGTTGTGTATCTGCAAAAAAAACACTACTTCGTCCACAGAACAAGAAACTAGTTGAGGTGCAAGTGTGACAGCACCATTGGGGAGGTAAGCTGTATTGGCCATTTGGCCACAAAGTCACACCTGAGCCATCTGGGTTCCACCTCTGACACAAATCACACACAGAACATGCAGCTAATGACACATTTAGCTAATGTATTGGCGAGGAGAAAGGCTGCTTTAATAGAGACCCATCTGGGCCTGTCTGTCCTGGGGGCTCAAAGGAGGCAAGCATAGAGCATCAAGCACTAGGGGCAGGTCCCAAACTGGAGCTCTCAGGGATCTTGAGGGACGCGTCTTCCAAGCCTCAGAGAGCTGGTCTCCTCTACCAGAGAGAACCAAAAGAAGCAGTGGGTCAATGCCTCTGAGGCAAAAAGGTCCACCTTTGTCCTGCCAAAGAGGCCCCACACCCTGAGCCTCCTGTGCCTATGCCATTTGACACCCAAGTGAAGGCTGTTTAGAGAATGCAGCAAAACTAAACCCAGGGGAACGATAGTCAAGGCCACTGCCAGTTTTCCGAAGAGGTGAAGAAACTGTATGTACGACAATGACCTGCCCTTCCGGAAGAAGGGAAAGTGGAGAATATCGTCCACATGAGAGGGAGTCAGGGTGCTCAATTGGGCCATGTGAAAGAGGAGGACATCCATGTCCCAGGCCACCTGAGCCCTGGATGGCACACAGATCAGCCAGTCATCCAAGTACAGCAGGATTTTCATGCCATGAGATAGCAGAGGCAAGAGGCGTGCTGTTATGCACCTTGTGACTCATGCGGAGCGGGAGAGACTGAATGGAAGCACACTGAACTGAAAACAATGGCCTTGGAAGGCAAAACATAAAAACTGCCTGTGGTGAGGTACAATGGGGACATGAAAGTAGGTGTTCATCAGATCTACGTGAATCTACGCGAAGTATGTGAGCCATTCCCCTTGAGCGACAGTTCTAAGACTCAAAGACCACTGTGCTCACCATATGGAAGGGCAACACCTTGAAGGAACCTGTTGAGTCCCCTCAAGTCGAGAACAGGATGATTTATTGTTCTTTACAAGAAAATAAGTTGAGTAGAACCCCCTGGGGTGTGACAGGGGATCTACCAGTTCAATTGCACCATTGGCCAGGAGGGCAGCCACCTCCTGGCTCAAGGCTAGGGCTTTTGCCGGGTTGCCTATGGTGGTCATTCTGACCTGACCAGAAGATGGGGTTGGCAAAAGAATTGAAGCATATACCCATGGGCTATGGTGGAAACTACCCATGGGTCTGCAGTGTGGGCAACCCAGCACCTGAGCAGCTGCTGGGAAAAATAACCAACTCCTGGCCCGAGGCCTCATTTCCTGGCCCCAGGACCTCTAAAGAGAACCTCCAGAGGAAATTAGGCATCCAAGCCTCTGGGACATGAGAGCAAAGGCCTGCAGTGAAGCATCACTGAGACTGGTGATAGGGCAAGCATGAGGTGGAAGAGGGAGTTACCAATCCAACTCATGTGCTGCTGTGTCATAACCCCTGCACAGATCATCTGTGACCCGACACTGGGGTCAAGGACACCTAGCATCCGATCGCAAAGCCTCATTTGGAGGAACTATGAGGGATGAAATTGTGGGCTCAACAGCCTGCTCCAGTGGCATTGGTTAGTTGACTTCAATTAGAAGCTATAGCCTACCTGTGTTGGTGTACAAGACTGAGAGCAGTTTGAGGTCCGGTAAGGTGACACAACAACAGCAGTGTTTCCCCAGCTAGTGTCTTGGCAGGGTGGCTCACAAATGTGTCAGTGCAGAGGAGCAGAAGAGCCACAGAGGAGACAGGTTGACAACTTGCCAGGTTAAGTGCAAGTGTTATAAGTCTGAAAAATCATAGATGGACAGTTGCTGACCTCAAACGTTGGAAAACTCCACAATAAACCGAGACCACAATATCAGCCTTTTTTTTTTACAGGCACTGCCAATGGTGGCTTTGCTGTCAGGGAGGCTAGCCCTAGTCCTCTCCTCTGGCATCTGTATATAACTATAATATAACACCTCCTTCACCAACAAGGGTTGCTACAAAACTCAGTAAGTTTGGACAGACGAGAGCACCGTCACTAAATGAGGGCACAAAGTAAATACTAGCATGTGTTGGAAGCAGGGTGCACAAACACCTCCTTGACCAATGAGGGATAACAATTAACAAAGGCTACTATAATAATTAATAGAGTTCAACTAGCGAAGCAATAAAGCCGATGAAAACAATTCAGAAGAACTTCAGCTTCTGATGAGCTGGGAGTGACAGTTAGTGCACTGCCCTCACCGAGAAAATTAATCCCAATGAAGACTACGCCATGAACACGCTACCATTAGCTTGGCTTTACTTATCTTTTTTGTATCAATGGAAGCAAACACAGCTGGTATGTCACACAATCTGACTTGAAAGTGAATTCTCAGGCTGAGAGTAGCGGTGGGAGAGTCATCAAGCTCCCACCTTTTCAACAACTTGAAAAAGTAGTCGAGCCAAAGCTGCTACAGTGGTGAACCTGCGAAAACCAGAAGATGAAAAGGGACAGATTCTCGGATAACACCGTATGATATAACTTTTCCTTGGTTATCTGGGGTCACAAGTGACACTGTTGTATAAAATACTTGACTTGCGCATTCACAAGAGGGAAGATCCCATGCTTAAAGCACCACCTATAGCAGTCAGGTGGGAAGAAATACGACTGCAATCAGTCTCCTCCTGCTCTCTGCGATCACCCTCATTGTGTCTTAATCCATCTGAATTCAACATATAGCTATTCTTATTTATGTATTTCTATAGACTAGATGATTAGAACTCTTAGCTAGAACTAAATAAAATGTGATGGAGGCTCATAAATATGTTGACCAGTGGTCACTATCGCTGACACTATTGCTACATCGCTCCCATCATGGGAGTGATGTATATATGGAGTCTGTATATACAGAATGTACTGCTTTGAGGCTTATCCCAGCTAAAATGAAACAAAAGACTTGTGAAGCCAAAACTGGGTGGAGACTTGTAGTTTATTCATCCAAAAAGAAAGAGAGAGTATGTTCAGTCCATATGACCAAAGAACTAGCAAAGACCATTCAAGAGGCAGTGCTTTGAGCAATAATGTTAATGCCAATGAAGGAGGAGTTTATCTGGTAACCAATGGCTACAATATTTTACAAATATGAGATATGGAGGTCAGAGAAAGGTAGTGCCATATCAGTTTCATTACACTGCACACCATTTGTTAAAGATAATACTGTATATGATACTGTGAAACACCACACTGTTAAAGGTGGAACAACTTTACATATTGTGTGACATATGGTTAATGGATAACATATGGTTAACAAAAATGTCATTAGTAAATCGAAAAATGTCAATGACTTTTGCATATCACTAGTTAAAGAACTAAGTAGGTTTTGTTAAATTATATGCTCACTATTAACACATTTCTGTTTCGTGGTACAAATGCGATTATAAACGAAACTTTCCTTACTTCCACCATACCATTCTGCTCATTTTACCTTCTGTTAGTTCACCATACTAATTTCATCATCTTTACATTAATGTTTTATTTGTATTTCTATTTTTATATTCACCTTATCATATATTCTCTTTAATAATCAATAAATTGTAAATACACATTTAGACCCAGCTGTGTTTCTCTTTGCAATGGTGACCCGGATCCCTGAATCAGAGAATCACGATCTCAGATACTGGACTAATTAAATTGACGGTGCTGATATCAATATAGAATTATAGAACAGAGTAATTAGAATAGAATAATTATATTATTATTAATTAACATCGATCTTGATATCAAAATTAATATCCCCAATTTCCGTCCAAAAATCAAACGGTGGCGCCCCATAAAACAAGAGCTAAGCTTATAAGCGTATTTTGTTAGTTCTTGTTATTCTTATTATTGTATACTAAGTATGTATTCAGTCAACAATGTGCCACACTCACTGGTTTCCCATTTTTAACAAAAGGCCACTCTGAGCCATGTGTTGCACTGAGAACATGAAAGCACAAGATAAGTCCTGGGCTGTGCTCAGAATCAGTCACTCATTCACTAGCCCCTACTCAGTATCTAGGGAATTCAATGCAGGGAACTATACATCGAGCTCATTAGAAAGCATTAAAACACTTGGACACTACTTGGGTTGTTTTCTCTGAGTCATTAATTACATCATTACTGTCACACAATTAAAATGTGTCAGATCAATGTCAGCAGGTGGACAATCCATAGTAAATAGTTTGCCGCTGCCTCCTATTAAATCAAATTTAAGGCTTATGATAAAGTTATTGCTCTGCACTGTAACTTTTATTCCTATATCCTATTTGTCTTACTGTGTTTTAGCTTGTTTTTTATTTTCTAACCTCTTAACTCCTTAATAACTATATTAACTATATTTAATCATACTTGAATGTACTTTATGTGTTTCTTTTACACTTTGTCTTAATGCTTTTTCAGTTTTACGTAAAAAGCACTATGAATTGCCTTGTTGTTGAAATGTACTGCACAAACTTGCCCTGCAGCCACTTGATTCTCTCCTCCTGTCTGCCATTTTTCTCTGTCACAGCACAACCGCAATGCATGATGGTATATTGTTGCTTGGTTACTGACCTTTGGTTGAACACTACTTTTAACAGACACAGCCCTAGTGTTCCAGGGGTTTCCCTGGTCCATTATTTTATCTGCTTAAATTTAAGGAAACAGCTAATTATAAAACATACCTGTACCTCTTTCATAAATTTGTTTTCCTCATCTTCCTCCTCCTTCCTGTATGCAGAGGCTGTAGTAGGGATGGAAGAGGAACCAGCCAGATGTACAGAGGCACAGATCTGGGGTTTGGGTTTGACCTCTGGTGGTTGTCTTGGGGGTTTGGGTTGAGGAACCACAGGTTTTTTTTTCTCTTGTTTCTCTTTCTCACCCTCATCCTTAAACAGATTCATGCAGTAAAAACACAGCACAGATTATATTAACCACCTTTTTGGCTGGGGTAGCTTGTGGTTGGTGATATATCTATAAAGAAATACATACTACAAAAATACTACAAAATCTGTGGAGGCTTCAAAGTCACTTAAAATCAAGCTTATACAATCATGTAGAAAAGAAAGTACACCCTTTTTGAAGTCTGTGGTTCTATGCAACAGGACAAAAAAAAATCATCTAGCCTCGAGATTCCACTGTGTCATAATTTATTTAACAAAAATGAAGCCAAAGCCATGAGTGAAAAACTAAGTACACCCCATGATTAAATAGCTTGTAGAAGCACCTTCAGCAAGAATAACTTGAAGTAGTGATTTCCTGTATGACTCATTTTGGCCCATTCTTCTTGCTTCAGTTCATTAAGGTTTGCGGGCATTCATTTATGCACAGCTCTCTTAAGGTCCTGCCACAACATTTCAGTTGGGTTGAGTTCTGGACTTTGACTGGGCCATTGCAACACCTTGATTCTTTTCTTTTTCTGCCAATCTGTCGTAGATGTGCTGGTGCGCTTGGGATCATTGTCCTGTTGCATGACACAATTTCAGCAAAGCTTTAGCTGCTAGACAGATGGCTTCACATTTGACTCTAGAATACTTTGGTATACAGAGGAGTTCATGGTCAACTCAATGACTGGAAGGTGCACAGGTCGTGTGACTGCACAACAAGCCCAAATCTCTATCTCTCACACTTGTGAACAATCTTTCTCACTATAGAATGATGGACTTTGAATTGTTTGGAAATGGCCTTGTACCTTTCAGATTGATGGGCAGCGACAGTTGCTTCTCTAAAATCAATACTGTCTTTCCTCCTTGGCATTGTGTTAACACACACCTGAATGCTCCAGACCACCAAGAGTATTTGTTTAGCAGCACCTAGGGTGCTACTTGCCTTCTTAACTAATATGGAAGCAATGGAAGCAAGAGTATACTTAATTTTTCATACAATGCTTCTGCATTTTGGCCTACTTTTTGTTACAGAACTAATGACACAATGTAATATGTCATGTGTTGTTATAAGTCTTGCTAAAGACCAGATTATTTTTCATTTTCTCCTTATATGTAAAACCATATAATTCAAAGACGTTGTTCTTTCTTTTTCACACAATTGGATGTGTTTACTAAAGCAGACACTGGGAAGTACACTGATAAGCCAAAGCATTATGACCAGCATGGACACTGACTGGTCTGTGGCTCTACAGCCCCATATGCAAAAGGGAGTGATGTACCATGTGCTGTGACACATTGCTTCCATAACTTTCATTTTCTGCAATTTGCGCTGCAGAAGCCCTTCTGTCAGTTCATACCAGACAGGATAGCCTTTTCATTCGTGGTTTGTCCCTCCTCAAACCACTGGAGGTACTCATCACTTCTGACCAGGAGCACCCCATAAGCCTCTTCATGCCCAAGATCTGGTCCTGGTCTCTCTCCATTTCTCCGCAACATGTTGACTACAAGAACTGACTGCTCATTTACTGTCTAATATATCCCAAAACTCTACATGAAAGGAAGATCATCACTAAATTAAATAAATATAGTTTTTGTATTAATTCAAACTTACATCATGTATTTTAATTTTGTGTCAGTATGATTATAAAATAGTTCAGAGAGCTATTCCTATAAGTGGTTTATTTAAAAATAAATACTCACATTCAAAAGTGGATATAGTAATAATGATAATCTAAGGTGAGCTAAGCTACTATTCTGCATACAGTCTACAGTGTCTGTAACTACACATGTAGAACTCTGTAAAATGTGACACTGTAAAACACTGTTTCTTCTCTGTTGGTCTACTTGCAAGTTAAATATGCTTTCCATTTCAAAAGTGTACCTAGAATTCGTGTCTATGCCCATGTGCATGCACCCACACACAAATACCTGTGCTCCAGCCAGCTCTTTCCTGGTAGTGAAGATCACATCTCCTGATCTTTCATTGCTAAGACCTGAACTGGCCAAATGAAACCTGTGAAAACAATAATATTGATAATGGTGATTTATAGTTTTTTGACTGTAGAAAGTGTGGCAGAAAGCCTGGTTAGATTCGCAGTGATCAGCTGACCTTCGTGAAGGAGGAGGAGGAGGAGGACACCTGCCAGCCCTGTCAGGGCTCTGCTTCATCTCCTTGTTCACACTGGAGCGCTGGGGTTTCTCCACCTGTGGCTGCCTGCTGCACTCTGTGCTGGAAGCAACTGATGGAGGAACTGACTGAGCAGGTGATGGAGGAGGCTCTGCAGCAGCTGCAGGTAACTGTGAGGCTGTTGCTGGAGCTAAACACATCCAAACATCATAAATGGACTGTACTTATATAGCGCTTTTCTAGTCTTTTCGACCACTCAAAGCGCTTTACACTACAGATCACATTCACCCATTCACACACATTCATACAGCACATATTCTATATATTTAATGTGCTTTTTTTCTAAACACATTCACACACATTCACACACCGATGTGAAACACACACATCGGAGGCAATTTGGGTTCAGTATCTTGCCCAAGGATACTTCGGCATGCAGACTGGAGGAGCCGGAATCGAACCACCGACCTTCTGATTGGTGGACGACTGCTCTACCTCCTAAGCCACAGCCGCCCCTACATCAGACTGCTATCATTTAATAATGTTTGATATTCCATCTTGGTTACTGACTGGTATTGGTTAAAAAGCCTCAAAGTTATCTGCCTAGACTAGTTCTCAACTTTGTTCTTTATTGCACTGGTTCCAATCTGTTTTTCTGACATAGTGCAATGTTGGAAGTCAGTGAATCACCACTAGCGACCATCAGCTCTTATTTGCACAGAGCTACTTTATTGTGTCTCTCTGTTACAGTTACATTTCTCAGCTGCATCACGCCTCTCAAGTGCTCCCATTGGTTTAAAACTGCATTTCATGTATTTGGTATATCAAATTACTGTTCATACTGTCAAACACAGGAATATATAGATAATGCATCAGGACTCTCTACTGGTTGACATTTGATAACAAATGATGGACTGGTATTGTGGACAAAACAAAACACCTTTGGTGCATATGGCTGTGTTTTATTTTATTCCTTTAAATTGGAGTCATACCTGCGTCTGGAGGTTTTAACTGGTTGGAGTCCACCTCATCACTCAGCTTGGGAAGTGTGCTTTCCTGAGTATCTGAAAGAGAAAGAGATGTGCTTAGGTTGGCACTGAGAAAAATGCTTAACTATTAAGGTATTAAAGTTGTTCCATGATATGACAACACCATATGAATCACTTTTAAAGTGATCATATCTCACTGATGGAGAGGAAAAATTATTATGCTTTATTGATGTAGGTAATGACTCCCAATGGCATGACTACAGTGATCACTATGATCCCATGATGTGATATTCTGTTATGAATTTGTGGTACCAGAAACTTGAATGAATGAAACCTAAATGAACATTACCTCCCATAGTTACCAGTGTTAATACATGCCATTGTACAATGTATTTCCAAAATTGGGTGATTCTGGGTAGTTCACATCAGTTGAAGGAAAAATCTTTTCTCTTGGGTTGAGAAACATATGCTACTTTAAACCATTTAAAAAGGAGGATTGAGAAAAAAAATCTGAGAGACAAACTTCACAGAAAAAGCCGTAGGGGCTAAATTTAAAAATAAGAAAATGTTCTTGCATGTGGTTTGATGTGTTTTCAGTGAATGGGATGCTACAGGTCAACCTGTCAGGTCCAGTGGTGTGTTCTGTCCTGAGGCAAAATCAGAGTGACCCTCTCTGGTATTTGACACATCCATATCAGCCATCACCAGGCTGGCCTGGGCCTCCGGGAGGATCGGATCGAAATCTGTCTTGGTGTTGGGGGATGGAGGCTGGCTGGAGTCAGAGGTGGCTAGCTGCTTGGTTTGGCTGGTGCTTGACTGGTTTGTACTGCTGGTTTCCCCACTTAGACTGCCCTCTGTGGTCTGTGAAGGACACACAGAGTCACATAGATGAAACAGAAGGAGAAAGCTTACCTCTAGATCAGTAAAAATTCTGTCATCCCTCCAACAGGCAGATGGAAAAAACATGTAATTTAAAGCAATATTATGCAACAATTTTACCTTAAATAACAGCTTAAAAATCATTCTGATGGTACACTGACTTGTAATAGGGTGAATGGCGCCTCTTTCATTCCCACTCAGTGCCCTTCACACCTGTTCTCGTACTATGTAACTTGGATTGTTGGACCCATGTGGAACATTGGTGGAACACATTCACGTCTTGAGTAATCCCTGCCATCCTTCACTGTTCAAATGTTTTTGGTCAATCAGGATAGCCGAATGCTGACTAGACATGAGTGGACTGTGTGATTGCTGATTTGTACTGAGATGATAATAATAATAATAATACTTTATTGATCCTTGACAGGAAATTGCTTTGTTACAGCAGCAGCACACCAACCATCACCAAATATAAATTAAGATAAAATTAAAAGGGACAAGTGTAATCACGAAGATTGAAAAACAAAGAAAAACAAAAGCAAAGCAAGAGCCATACAAAATACAGAATATACAGAAAATTACAGAATATTGCACTATTAATATTGTATTGCAGTATCTAGCAATACATGGGATATTGCACATAACACAGGATATTGCACGTAAAAGAACTATCCTGTTTTTGAAGCGAAAGTAATATATATACACAAGAGACACACTAAGGTGAAAAAAGTAAGGAAAGTTGAAGAAAAACACACTAATGTAAAAACATGCTACGGAGCTGCTGCAACAGGCTACCGCACCACCGGCGCCATCTTGGCCGGCCGTGATGAATTTTGTGTTTCTTGCCTGATTGATTGATAGGCTTTGTTTTCTGAGCTGTTAGTTTCTTGTGGTTCGCTGCTTTCAGTATCCTCAACTGCTAGGAGCCCAAAAGAATATAATGCACCAGTAGGGGTGAAAAATTGATTCTGAGATGCATTGTGATTCAGATGTGGACAATTTTGAATTGATTCACAAATGTCAAAAATTGATTATCTAAGTGTTAATCGATAACGGAATGTCAGTGCGGGGGTCAGCAACCCTTTAGCCCCATTGCAGTGGCTCCCTGTAGCTTTGCCAAAAAATAACATGGAACAGCAAGAGGGAGAGAGAAGAGAAAAGGTGAGAGAAAAGTAGATTTAACTGAGTAAGGCTAAGTTAGATTATAGATATAGTAATAACTCTCCTGGCACAGATCCCAAATCCAGTAAAGTTGTTACTAGCTGTCTCTTCTGGGCTTTTGCGCTATTTTCCACACTTTGGAGCTAAGATACAATGTACAGTCTTGAAGATATTTTACTGACACAGTGGTCCCGACACTCTACAACGAGACCAAAAACGAAGTCATAGAATCACTGAAGAAAGCGTTATTAACATTATTAATGTTATTATGGATCACTACAAGTAGTAGTAGTACCAAGAAGCCACACAGTGAGAAAAAAGAAATCACTTGTAGAACAAAAGATGCATCAAGATGGATCAATAATCGCAGCCCTCTGAATCGTAATTGAATTGAATCATGAGGTGCCTAGAGATTCCCACGTCTATGCACCAGTATACCACCTGTAATTACTAAATAAATAAATAAATAACGTCTAGTTTAGAAATTGACTCAAGTGGATTATAAAATAACTGCTGTTCCTTGAGGATTAAAACTACTTACAGATGAATACACTGATCATCTTGTTAATGTTCTGCTGGGAAATCTTGGGTCCTGGCATTCATTTGGATGTTACTTGACACGTACCACCCATCTAAACGTTGTTGCAGACCAAGCCTCCCAAATGACTGAACATGAATTGGAAAGGCACACACGTCTATATTAGGGGTGCAAATCACAAGTTTCATTACGATATGATATTACATCGATTAAATGGACAATGACTCAGTGTTTGCCGATATCACAAAGTCTCCTACGATACGATTTCGTTTTTATTCGATTCAGGAGCCAGTGATTGATATAAGACAATCATATGATGATTTAACACAATCGCTTCCATTCAAATCACACACTAATTAAAATATCATTTGACATTTTTCTTCCTGAGCTCAACCAGACATTTAAATGAAAAACAACCTCCTCTTTTAATAAAAACAGACCCCCTGTTCAATATAAAATGCTGTGTAAACCTGAGTATTTTATCTCAAAGTCGCATGGCTTACACGCAGCATGCAACTTGACTCGTCCTTTCTCCAAAATCCCAAATGTTTCCAGACCACTTATCAAAGTCAGTGAAGATATTGCCTCCGCTCTGGTGACTTATTTCTAGCTGCTTGCTATGGTACTGCTTTTTGTTTGGAGGTGCGCACCCTCAGGCAGAGAAAGACATGCCAGGAGAATTTCAAAATAAAGGCGCATCTGTCATCCCTTGGTTAATGAAGATGTAGCCAGCTTAGACACGTGAAGGTGACAGAGAGGTGAAGCCTGCACTTAATAAAAGTTGTGACGAAACCAGCTGACGTCTCCGCACTTGCTTGACTGATCAGTGTTTTCATTTTGGATTGATGCTATGGGATCATTGATCATTGAATCGATGTATCAGTGTAGATAGATGTATCATTACACTCCTAGTCTTTATACTGTATGGTCTCACAGCTGAAGTTGACAATTCATCAGAGCCAAAACCAAGCCAGGTCCTGGGAGTTTGGGTTTTCTGCGCAGTATCTTAAGTTCTTAGGACAAGGCTCCACTGTCCAGAGACCTCAGATGTTGTACATAGAACTTGCTGGAACCACTCTCCTAGTTTGGGGGTCACGGCCCCTAATGCTCCTACTATGTGGAAGATGAACACTTTGGACTTCATCTTCCACATTTTTTCCAGTTGTTCTTTCAGCCCTGGTACTTCTCAGTCTTCTCATGCTCCTTCTTTCTGATGTTTCTGTAAGCTGGGATCGCCACATCTGTTAATATTGCCCTTTTCTGCTCGTTGTCAGCCACCACTATGTCTGGTTGGTTTGCCAGCAGCTCTTTGTCTGGAACTGGAAGCCCCACAGGATCTCAGCTCTGTTACTCTCAACCAAGGCAAAAGGAAGGGACCTAATTTTGTTCAACCGCCCAAGTTATTCATTTCCCCCCTTTTTGGTACAGCAGTGGATTAATGCAGCATATTTATGGTGCAGATCAACTTAGACAAACTGAAAGCAAAATCAAAACTGAGGAAAAATAATAAAACCTGAAACTCCCCTATAAACAATAGGCAAGAGAATCAAAGGAAACAAACAAGAAACAACTCTGCACTGGGCTATGCCCCATTCCATTTTTTTAACTGTTGGCAGTTAACCCTTTAATGTCCTCACCAAGAAAAAAGCAAAAGAAACATTTTTCCTTTGCGTTGTTTATTTACTTGAGTCAATAATGACAACAATCAATTGTTTTTTGTTTTTTTTTACAGACCCCATAGTTTTTAAGATATAGGCTTCTACCAAACACTTGAGAAGTTCTTTCATGGTAAATGCATTAAATACATTTACAAATACAAAAAACATATACAAAAAGTACTAAAATAAAATAATAAAAAGTACATAAAAATAACATTTCAAATAATGAACTTACGGTGGTCTGGTCAGTGTGGCTCTCCTGTGTTGGTGTTCCACCTGCTGAACTACAGAGTCCATTGGACTGCAGAGGGTCCAGTCTCCTCTGCAGGGTGGGGCACCCCTCTCTGTTGTGAGGACTCACCTTCATAACACAACATTTTTTACTTTCTAAGCAACACACTCTTTCCTAACACAAAGAAATGTTTATATACAGTGGCTCACATCTTGTCATTTTACAGTTATTCAGCACGTGGACCAATTATCAGTACAATACCTTGGCCACAGTAAGTAACTCTTGTCCATGATTGGGTGTCAGCAGGAGGCTGGGGAGGTGGGGTGGGGGCTGGATCACAGTGGCTGCTGTGCTTGCCATTCTGTGGGCCATGATGGGGGAGGCTGAGGCCACCATGCTGACATCAGTCTGACTCCCGGAGAGTGGGGTGGTGGGAGGAGGGGGCCTGACAGAGGATCGCAGCTTTGGTTTGGGGGAGCTGTGAGGACTCTGAGTCTTCTGGGGCACCTGGTCTGTTTCCAGAACCTTTTGAGGCTCCACCTGGGCTGATCTGGCTGGAGGGGGTGGCTCTGACACACACCTGTTCATAACAGGGAGGACAAAGATGGCCACACGCACATGCACATCAGGATTATTTCAAAACTCTTTTACTTCTGAGGGAAGTCCATGCGTACCTGCGAAGGGAACTGAGGGCTTCAGTCAAGACTTTGACCCTCTTTAACATGCAGTCCATCTTATGAGGCTCCTCCCTCAGGAAATGCATCGCTTCCAACTCCAGCCTCAGCACTGACCGTATCTTCACTTGCAGCTCTGGAAATTCACCTGGAGGATAACCAGATAAAATGAAAAATGACCTGTACTCTGTGTAAACTGTATAATTCTAAATGTCATCTCTAATTATTTAACAATGGATCCTCAAAGCCTTCCAGCCTTGAACAGGATAAGCAGTTTAGGAAATAACTTTTATAGGGACAACATACTTTGATCTGGACATAATTTTTATCCAGAGTGCCAGATAAAGATTACTTCGAGTATTTACATTGTCCTACATACACAGATCAGCCACAACATTAAGACAGATATGTTGAGGCTGATTGGTGCACAGTTATACAGCTGCTCAGTGTGTGTGCTTAAGCCTACCTCTACCCATGCTTGACAGCTAACTTACTTAACTTCTGCAGCATGCATGCTTGTGGTGTCCACACAGGTGGCCACTACCTATCTTTCTACACTGAGTTTGCCTCAGATAGTGGCCATTAATAGTAGAATGTTGCATTTTGTTATAAATTGTGTTTGTATTTAGACAGAATTTGAAATGATAGAAGAATAAACTTTTTTTTTAATTGCATTTTTTCACATCTGTGACATAAAAATATAGGCACTGAAACTGTAGAGAAAGGTGTAACGTTGGTATTATGATGCCATGCCTGAGCCACACTGCTTATGTGGCTGTGTGGCTGCTCTAACCTGTATATCTGAGTGCCAAAATGAAAGCAAGAGATTTGCAACCTCTCAACCATCGACCTCTCGATCAATTTAACTTCCATCAATCCATCCATTGTTTATACTGCTTATTCGTTAAGGCTTGCGGTGGGGCTGGAGCCTATCACAGGTGACATTGGATGAGAGGCGGCATACACCCTGGACAGATGACCAGTCCATAACAGGGCCAACATATATACAAACAACCATTCACACTCACATTCACACCTACAGGCAATTTAAAGTTACCAATTAACCTGATGTATGTCTTTGGACTGTGGGAGGAAGCCAGAGTACTCAGAGGGAACCCACACCAACATGGAGAGAACATGCAAACTCTGCACAGAAAAGTCTTGGATGAATCTAATATTAATACAGTTTTCAATGAATATCAGTAACCGCTGCATGTTTGAGTTTGTATGTATTTGTTCACATCAAGATCAAGATAAACTTATACTTAACTGTCCCTGCTTCAGCCTTGACTACCATGAACATATCAGCATCCATTAAAAGGCAAAAGTTGACAAAGTGCAGAGGTTCATACATTAACAAATCAACTTAGACACAGGCATATGGAAAATAATGTAAACAGAGCAGAGCCTGTCTGACAGTTTATTTCCAGGTACTGAGAACAGGGCTCCTTGCTGTGTACCAACATACTTGGCCAATAAAGTTATCATGTCATTAAACTGACAATAATTACAGCGAATAACAAGCCAGATTTTAATCAGTCTGAATTCCTGGATGCAGATTTTATTTTTTAGCATTCATTAATCATTAAAAATACGACAAAATTCATTCATCAATAATTCCACTTTATTTCAACAATACTGCTGGGATAAACTGATGAATTACTTCATTTAAATGTTGTAGGAGGCTGCTGCACTGATTGCATATGATCCTAAAGATACTATTTTTTTTATTTCTTAATATAACTTTATTGTCCACCTAAGTGGAAATTTGTCTTTGGCTTCACATATATATATATATATGTACGGGGTTATTAAAGTGGCTGCAGTGGATGGTTTTCTTAGGAGAAATTATGATGGCAGTCTGTCTGAAAAGCTAAAAGATGAGGCACAGCACCCCTGCAAGACTAATCCCCTCAGCTAACGTCAGATTGTCACATGGTACAGAGTGCTGCTTATATCTGCTAATATTACAGGGTTTATTAGGCCACAGAGCAGAGAGGAACAGATAGGCAAGAAGATGGTGGACACATAACTAGAATCTAGAATATACTCTCTCTCTCTTCATCTATCTATCTATCTATCTATCTATCTATACAGTGGCAAGAAAAAGTATGCAAACCTTTTGGAAATTCATGGTTTTCTGCATTAATTTGTCATAAAATGTGATCCTCATCTAAGTCAAGGGTATTTACAAATATAATGTGCCTAAAATAATAACACAAATTTTTGTTTTTATCTTTCATGTCTTTATTGAACACATTCATTCAACATTCAAAATGGTAGTGGAGAAAGTAAGTGAACCCTTGGAATTAATAACTGGTTGACCCCCACCCTTGGCAGCAATAACCTCAACCAGGCACTTCCTGTATCAGATCAGACCTGCACATTGTTCAGGAGGAATTTTAGCCCATTCTTCCTGGCAGAACTGCTTTAGCTCTCTCATATTCTTTGGACGTCTCATGTGTACGGCTCTCTTCAAGTCATTCCATAGCATCTCTATTGGACTGAGGTCTGGGCTCTGACTTGCCACTCCAAAAGGTGGATTTTGTTGTTCTGAAGCCATTCTGTTGTGGACTTAGACTTAGACTTAGATAGACTTTATTGATCCCTTTGGATGACTCCCTCAGGAAATTAAGTTAAGTTTCCAGCAGCTTATACAGACAGAAGCAGCACACAGGACAGTTTGCAAACACCACAAAATATAAATAGAATAGAATAAGAATGAATTAAGATAAATATACTGAATATACTGGACTGTATATGGCATTAAGATAAATATACTGAACTGTATATGGCTGGCGGAGGATGAGGTTATTGAGTGTCCGGGTGGGTTACTGCACATTAAGTGGCTACCACTCCTTCCCTTCTGTCCTCCATACTCTATCTCCTCCTCCCCCCAAGAGGAGTTGAGGAGTTGTAGAGCATGGTGGCATGATGGACAAAGGAGTTTTTAAGTCTGTTAGTCCTACACTTGGGCAGGAGCAGCCTTTCACTGAACAGGCTCCTCTGGTTGCTGATGACAGTGTGCAAAGGGTGGCTGGCATTGTCCATAATATCCAGCAGTTTGTCCAGTGTCCTCATCTCTGCCACCGTCACCAGAGAGTCCAGCTTCATGCCGACCACAGAGCCGGCCCGCCTGATCAGTTTATCCAGTCTGTACGTGTCCTTCCTGGATATGCTGCCCCCCCAGCACACCACAGTGTAAAAGAGGACGCTGGCAATTTGCTGCAGATGTTGAAAGACCGCAGTCTCCTTAGGAAGTACAGCCTGCTTTGTGTCTTCCCATACAGGTGGCTGGTGTGTGTTGTCCAGTCCAGTTTATTGTCCAGCCACAGCCCGAGGTATTTGTAGGAGTCCACAGCCTCCACCTCAGCTCCCTCTAACAAGACTGGTCGCGGTCTTGGTCTGGACCTCCCAAAGTTAATGACCAGCTCCTTCGTCTTAGAGGTGTTGAGCTATAGGTGGTTAGTGTGGCACCATGCAGCAAAGTCCCCCACCAGTCTCAGATACTCCCAATGCACCCAACGATGGCTGTGTCATCGGCATACTTCTGTATGTGACACAGCTCTGAGTTGTAACAAAAGTCTGAAGTGTACAAGGTGAAGAGAAGAGGGGCCAGCACTGTGCCCTGGGGGGCTCCAGTGCTGCTGACCACAGTGTCAGATGTGATGTCCTTCAACCTGACATACTGCGGCCTGCCAGTGAGGTAGTTGGAGATCCAGTCCACCAGGTAGGGGTCTGGATGGTATAAAAGGCACTGGAGAAGTCCAAGAAGAGAATCCTCACTGTGCCGCTTCCCTTATCCAGATGGGAGTGGGCTCTGTGTAGCAGGTAGAGGATGGCATCCTCCACACCAACACCTTGCTGGTACGCAAACTGCGGGCAGTCCTGGGCGTGTTGCACCTGGGGTCTGAGAAGGCTGAGGAAGAGCCGCTCCACCGTCTTCATTATGTGTGAAGTGAGTGCCACTGGTCGGAAGTCGTTCAGCTCGCTGGGCTGGTTCTTCTTCAGAACTGGAACGATGCAAGATGTCTTCCAGAGGGTGGGCACTCTCCTTAGCTGCAGGCTAAGGTTGAAGATCCGTTGTAGTGGTTCCCACAGTTCTGCACCGCAGGTCTTCAGTAGTCTTGGACACACTTTGTCTGGGCCTGCTGCTTTCCTGGGCTGGAGCTTCCTCAGCTGTCCTCTGACCTGGTCTGTGGTATGTGATCTGAGGCCGAGATTGTGTTGAGGTGGGGGAGGAGGAGGGGGGTATTAGGGTGTCTGGGGGGGAGGTGTGTGGAGGGAAGAAGGAAAAATGGCTGCGGTGAGGGTGGGGGTGGGGGGCAAGGGCTAGTTGAACCTGCTGAAGAAGTCAGTTCAGTTTGTTCACCCTCTCCATTGTCCCCCCTACAGCTCTGGTCTTTCTGTTGTGACCTGTGATGGTCTTCACACCTTCCCAGACCTCTCCAGACCTCCCTCATGTTGTTCTCCCTCAGCTTCTACTCCACCTTTCTCCTGTAGCTGTCCTTAGCTTCCCTCACACAGTGTTTCACCTCCTGCTGTGCTGCCTTCATGGCCTCCCTGTCTCTGCTCCTGAAGGCAGCCTTCTTCCTGTTGAGGACAGCCTTGACTTCCCGCGTTACCCATGGCTTGTTGTTAGGGTAACAACGGACCGTCTTGACAGGGGAGACCACGTCTGTGCAGAAGTTCAGGTACTCCGTCAGACAGTGTGTCATCCCCTCTATGTCCTCATCATGCAGGTTGATCAGCACATCCCAGACCGTGGTGTTGTCAGTTTCTCAAGGCACTTTCCATCTCAGGGGACCTTCTGCTGATGGATCAATTTGTCACCGGTTGCTTTTGGACCAGGGGGGTGTACAGTGGCTGTAGGTGAACCAGATTGTGATCAGACTTCCCTAGTGGGGGGAGGGGAGTCACTCTGTATGCATCCCTTACATTAACATACAGCAGATCAATTGTCCTGTTGTTTCTAGTAGGACAGTCTGCAACCTGATTAAAAACAGCCAAGGTAGAGTCCAAAGTTACGTGGTTATAGTCCCCAGAGATGATCATAAGTGCCTCAGTGTCTGCAGCCTTACTGTGACGGAATGGATCTTCTCACAGGCAATGGCTGCGTCCACTTTTGGAGGGATGTAAACACAGACGGTGATCACGTGACTCCCTCGGCAGGATAATATGGCCGCAGGCTAACAGCTAGCAGCTCAAGGTCACGGCAACACAAGACTGTCTTTACGGAGATATTAGTGGTGTGCGATACTGCATATTTTGGTATCGATCCGATACCAAGTAAATATGGGCCAGTATAAATACGGTGGATGCGTCAATGAATTGCTTAATCTCAATTAATTTTCATCACCTTAAGTGTTTTTTGTGATGTTTCCTTTTTTATTATTAATAGTTACAGGACAGATTGACAAGTTTATAATTAACAGAATGTTTTATGTTTATATAATTGTAGTGTTTCCTATACTGACTAGCTTTTTACAATCCATTTTGGTATTGTCTCGTTTTCGCTTGAAATACAGCACACGGCACTCTCTTCCTCTCTGCCATTCTTCTGTTGTATTTTCTCTGTGCATGTGCTGATGAACCTCAGCGCAACTTGATGACATGTAGTGCCCCTTTTATGCCAGATGTAGTTCTGCGTGTTCTTTTCAAATAGTTCAATCTTAGTTTCAGCAGTCCACAAAACATTTTGCCAATACCACTGTGGAGTGTCAATGTGCTCTTTCGCAAACTTGCGTGCAGCAATGTTCTTTTTAGTAAGCAGTGACTTCCTTTGTGGTGTCCTGCCATAGACACCCTGCTTGTTCAATGTTTTATGTACTGTAGACTCATGAACACAGATGTTAGCCAGCTCCAATGCTGCCTTCAAATCTTTGGCTGTCACTCGGGGCTGTTTCTTTAACTCACTGATGAGTCTTCTTGTGTTCTTGGGGTCATTTTGACTGGGCGCCCACGTCTCGGTAGAGTAGCCACAGTCCCAAAGTGTCTCCATTTGTAGATTGTTTGCCTAACTGTAGACTGGTGAATTTCTAAAGTCTTTGAAATTACTTTATAACCCTTTCCAGCTTTATGTAAATCAACAATTCTTGATCGTAGATCCTCTGAAAGCTCTTTTTGGCGAGGCATGGCTCACATAAGTGTATTCTTCTTGTGCAGAGCAAACTCAAAATGTTTGAGTGGTTTTTATTATAGATAGACCGATATGGTTTTTTCAGGGCAGATACCGATTATTAGTAGTCAAGGATATTTGGAGCCGATATTCATTTGCAGTAAAAGTGAAAATATTGGCATCAAAATTTTGAATAATACAAACTCCAACACTTCGTTAATGTAATATGCCTTTAAGCATATGTTTATTAAACAGCTTTTCAGATTTGCAACATGTTTATGTTTTTTTTTTTTTTTTAATTTATCTTAGACAATAGGCTCCCAGGCTCAGCAGCATGTCTTATAAAGTTAAATGAAAACTTAAACAAATAAATAGCTCCCTAAAGTTTTCTACAGTAAATAAAGTTTTCCAAAATTTCAATATAACTAAAATGTTATTTTATCTTTCATTTATCTTTAACTTCAAACAAAAACAAAAAGTGCAGGGAGTTCCCAGGGTCAGCAGCATCTCTTATAAAGTTAACTGAAATATTAAATAAATAAATAAACAGCTTCCTGAAGTTTTATAAAGTAAATAAAACAAAGTTAAATAAAATTTGCACAGAAATGTGAGTCTCAAATCAATTAGTAGTCCCAATTGAGCAGCACCAGATTGTGGTGCAAAGAGCAGAGTTGTTCAGCGTGTGTGAGCATTGTCCATGCACAGCTTTCACTGCTGATTGGCTGTTGTCTGTGTCCCGTCTGTGTGTAACCAATCAGATGGTGCTGTGGGCGGGGACAATGCTGGAGACAGAGTAGTGACTGCAGACAGAGAGACATGGCTGCATCAGAGCCAGAATAACCCAGTTTTAAATTGATCTCTTTGCCGTCAGATTAAAAAAAAGGCAGATGCCGATATGTGTCAAAATGCTGAATATCTGCGCCGATAATCGACATGGAGGTCATTAATTCAAGGGTTCACATACTTTTTCCACTAGCACTACGAGGTTTTTATGGTTGCTCTCAATAAAAACATGAAAGGTGATTTTTTTTGTGTTATTATCTTAGGCATATTTGTCAATATCCTTGACTTAGATGAAGATCAGATCACATTTTATGACAAATTAATGCAGAAAACCATGAAATTCCAAAAGGTACACATAGTTTTTCTTGCCACTGTATATCTATAATCTCTCTCTCTCTCTCTATGTATGTATGTATGTGTATGTATATATATATATATGTATATATATATATATATATATATATAGATATATAGAAAGATAGATATAGATATGATGATATTGATATGATTATGTGTCTTGGGAACTGGTTCTGTGTATTCATAGAGCCCAGTGGGGTATGAGCAGCTCTCAGAGAGTATAAACGGGTTACAATGAAATTACTGTGGATTCCGTTTTTAAAATAGCTAATACTGATCCATTACAGGAAGTCTTCTTTGACACACTTTTAATTTTTTCCATGTCAAACTTCTATTGCTTTTTAAGTATGTCACAGTTAACAGTAAACCAGTCCAGTCAAAGTGGAACAGTAAATATACAGCTGCAGCCAGTCATTTCAATGAAAAGGGCAATCAGATGAGTCTGTGGGGCCCACATTATTACAAAATTAAACAGCAGCAAGTCTTTTCTGAAACAAAGTCTCTGGACAATCAAGTTTTTGATTGAACTGGTCTCTGATGAAGAAATAGTCTTTGTAATATGAGTCAACTAAACTTAAATGTAGTATAAAAATGATTGGCTTCTGACTGAAAAAAGAGGTCAAACAGAAAAGCAACATTTGTCTTTAATATAATCAAAGATGGATAAAGTTGCTCAGTCACAATTAGTGAGTAGTTTTTGTAGAAAAAACAATAACCCCAGGTTAACCCCAGATCACATGAACTCTGTCATCCCTCCTCCTATTTCAGCCTCTCTAATAATAATAATGGGGCGGCTGTGGCTCAGTAGGTAGAGCCACCATTCCGAAGGGCGGTGGTTCGATTCCTGGCTCCTCCAGTCCGCATGCCGTAGTATCCTTGGGCAAGATACTGAACCCCAAGTTGCCTCCGATGTTTGTCATTGGTGTGTGAATGTGTGTGTCTGTGCTAGAAAGCACTATTGTATAGAGGTGCTGTATGAATGTGTGTGAATGGGGTGAATGTGATCTGTAGTGTGAAGCGCTTTGAGTGGTCGAAAAGACTAGAAAAGCGCTATATAAGTACAGTCCATTTACCATTTAATAATCCTTAACAACATGAAATTTACCTATGTGATAATTCATATCGGTCAAAATAGAGTTCAAATCTGATACAGCCAAATATTAACGTATTGGTCAATTGCATCTTATTACATGTTTAATCAGCCAACAAAATGATGTGATCTGAGTCAGACAGGTCAATCCAAATTCACTGACCTTTAAGGATAGCCAGATCTTCTCCAACCCTCTGTAGGCGTATTGCTCCCTCCTCCACATCTCTTAAAGTGAGCTGGCCAGGAGGGGAGGTAGTGCTCTTTGTAAATGGTCCACATAGTCCTCCAGTTCACTGGGAGGAGAAAAATATATCAGTGGTATTAACAGTCAATAGGAAACTGAACTACAATATGTGATAGTCTTACTGTAGGCATAGGATGGCAGCAGAGAGCACACAGCAGGAGTTCCACAGTACTGCTGATAGTACCGCTGATAACATAATAACAAAATGATTCTAATCACTTGATTCTAATCACTTTATCTACTGTACATAAAAGTGTACAGTGTGATGTGTGCTGAAGTGAGTACTGTATTTTGACATGGAATTGTGAAACTAGTTGACAACAAACACGTCACCAAGCAAACCAGTTTGACAATGTCTATGAATTTATGACTCATACTGTGTGTGTGTGTGTGTGTGTGTATGTGTGTGTGTGTGTGCTGGTTTGGCCTTCACATTTCTTACAAACCTCCAGGGTTTAGGGTTTAGGGTTAACATACACACTTGGTCTTCCTGAACCTAGTCAGATTCAGAGTTCAGCAGGAAAAGCAAGAGAATAAATTAAATCCAAAAACAACTTAAAATATTAAGCAGAGGGGACTGAGTACATCTGATTAAGTATCATGAGTTTAGTACATGAGTATTTCAGTTCTTTTCTACTTTATCTTTCGAACATTTTAGAGGAAAATTTTACTTTTTAGCAGTAGTTAGTAATTTTTGATGGATTTTTTTTAATAGTGTTGCATTTATTTGAAAGCTTCAGTGATTAAATGATAACTCACCAAAAATATATAAAGCTGTTAAAAAAATAAAGTTCAGCTGACAGACTTTGTGTTGTACATACTGGTCCTAAATCACTTGCTTATAAATCCAGGTTCTTCTGTTGCTACCAAGGCCTCATGGAGGTGAACTCCTGTTGAGGAGCAGGCCAAGAAGAGAGTAACTCCTCTCTCTTGAGGAAAAGTGGAGAAGAGGAGAACGAGAAGATTGGAGAACATCTGGGTTTGTTGTCCAGGTGATATCATGGCCATACAGTGATCAATGGTAGCTGGAATTTGGAAGATTTTACACCTAAGTGTGAAAAGATGAAGGACCCTGAGAGAATGAGATCACTGGCCATCTTTTGTCTATGGAACAAAAGGGAGCAATGTGGTCTGATCATTTTGTGTGGGCTGATGCCTCACAATGGTCACTTCTTTACTCTTCATATTGACAACTCTACCTCAATCTAGATTTCAACTCTCTCAACCCAATCAACTCTGACCCACATGTGAACTCTTTTGTGTATGAACTAATGTTGAAACTACACACAACTACAACAACACTTAGTAGCAAAATGTCCAATTAATTTTGAACCCTTTTAGCACGTACATCTATGCGTTACATTAACATCTGGACAATCACTGCCACCTTCTAACATTTTTGCACTCTACACTTTACATTTTATATTTTACACTTTACTTTTTAATTATGTATATTTATGTTCCTTGTAAATATAGCTCTTGTTTTTTGCTCTTTTCTTTTACAATAACTGTCCTTTAGCACCAATATACCAAGACAAATTCCTTGTATGTGCAAACTTGGCAATAAAGTCTGATTCTGATTCTACTTACAGTATATATACACAGTTCTTTATATATTCATGTAAACCCACTCAAATTAAAGCTGGGACAAAGGTCTGTGATAGATGTTTGGAGACAGGACATGCTGATTTCAAGTGGGCTACTGGAACTCTCATGACAAGAGCTAAAAAATACTGAACTAATGGATTTGCAACATGTTTATGTTTTTTTTTTATCTTAGACAATAGATATATTTGTTTTAAAATTCTAACAAAAAGTGCAGGGAGTTCCCAGGGTCCGCAGTATCTCTTATAAAGTTTCCTTATAAACTTTCACTGCTGATTGGCTGTTACCTGTGCTGTGGCACCAATCAGATGGTGCTGTGGGTGGGACAATGCTGGAGACAGAGTAGTGACTGCAGACAGAGAGGCGCACCTGAGCCAAAATAACCCAGTTTTAAATTGATCTCTTATCGCCCATCAGATAAAAAAAAAAAAGGCTGATGCCGATATGTGTCAAAATGCAGAATATCGGCGCCAATAATGGGTCTATCCCTACCTGACATGATCCACTCTACTGACTGAAGAAGCTACCAGTGCCTGGCAGCACAAATGAACAAGCTGCTAACAACAGGCACTCATCCAAACTGTCTAACACAGGGCAGGACAACCTTGATCACGAAGGATTCCCGTAAGGTTACGACACCTTTGAACTACTGGCCAATAACCTGTCTCTTCACAACACAGAAGCATCGCTCAGGCACCATGGCGGCTAAGTTGAGTAGGCACGGGTCAATACATAAGTAAAGCTGTCAAGGGCATTGCAAAGCACCAGCTACTTGTCGATAGAGCGATCACCCAAGACTAGACAGACCAACCTGAGCACTGCCTGAGAGAAAGCCTACGACTTAATGCCCCATACAAGACCATTACACAGGTCACCATTAAGTGAGACATAAACCAAGGTGATTCACTGTCCCTGCAAATACAGATTCAGAAGTGGAGTAACCATCAGCCACCTTCTATAAATGGATAGCATCAAGCTGTACACTGTACAGTGAACAAGACATTGACTCACTGATCCACCTCACCAGGGTCTACAATGAGAACATCGGGATATCATTTGGACTGGACAAGAGTGGCTGCATGGTGACAAAGAGAGGGAAGGTGATAAGTTCTGAAGTGGTGGCATCACCCAAAAACAAAATAGCAGACATACAGGACAGTGTGAGGTACCTGAGTATCCCAGAGGCCAATGGAAGCCACGATGAGGACATAAGGAGATCTGCTATAACCAAATACCTCCAGAGGGTAAGACAGGTACTGAGAGGCCAGCTCAGTGGTAACACAAGACAGCACAAGATGTTAGAAACATCACATGTATCATGTCATCTCTGCAGATTAGTCAGCTGCATAGTCATGCTGCCAATCTACCACATCCCAAAGGTGCTCTATTGGATTCAGATACGGTGACTGAGAAAGTTAATGCAGCGCAAAGGTTTAATGAACATTGTTATGTTAATGAAACCTGTTTGAGATGACTGACTTTGTGACATGGTGCACTATTATGTTGGAAATAGTCATTAGAAAATGAACAGTTTCTCTCTCTGATGCCAAGACACCAAATGTGAAGATTTGTTTGAGCAGGTTGTTTTGGCTATGAGTAAATTTGAACTACCATTTGTAACTTTACTGTACTTTTACTCTTACTCAAGTAAATTTGTGATATAATATATGTAATCTTAATCCAATACATTAGGGTACATGCTTTTTGTTACTTTCATTTATCTATAAATAAATACATCTGAGCTCAGCAGTTGTCTGGCTGTGAGAGATAATCATTAGCCTACTAGCCAATCATAGCTGCAGCACCACAGGCGGATGGAGGTGTGGCCCTACTTTCTCCACAACCCCCTTTAGCTGACTATAGCTCAAGAACATGAAGGATGATGAGACCCATCTCTCTCTGTCTCCTGCAGATTGGCATCAGCTGCCTGACATCTTATGTCCTGCCGGTGGGACGACATACCTTGTGTGTGAGGTACACGTGTAGCTGGCTCACTGTTATGACATATGTAACAAACAATGAAAGACAACCTAAGGAATCCACATATACCAAGCATGTCATGCTAGGTTATCAGCCAGGGGATGAAATAATGCTCCAATGCTCAATTTTAGTGATGAAAAAAAGCAGTTTGAATGAATGGGCTCCGGGACTGCCAGGGCTCCCTGAAATAAAGTTGTCGAGGGTGGGATGTCTGCTAATGGAGTTGAGAATCCGGTCCTATACAACAGTATAGTGGCTAACTATTTTGAACTGAATTGGATCTCAATCAGCAAGGATTTACTTTTACACTACATTGCAGACATTGACTTGCAGTCATTGTGGCCACTCCCTTAAAGCCCCTCCCTTCGACACCAAAAACCAAGAAAGTTGAAACTGAAAACCAGTAACACTGAAAAATTACTGGCAGTGTAAAAAACTGTCACTGAAAAAAGGAAGACATGAAGAAAAAAAATCTGCAGATTGACAAGATGCGTTGTCTGTATTTTAGTTTTCTGTGGAACTTTTTTCAGTGTTAATATAATTTTGTCTAATATAAGTATTTCAATGCCAATGTCTCTTTTCTGTGCATTGCTCCCTGACTGATCCCTCTGGCACAATAATCTCAACAATATCCTGTAGTGTGTGATGCACCATTATTTTCAAATCTTACAGTGTACGTATGTTTGAGATAGAGGGAAGAACATCTGCTAGGTTATGTGCGTAATGCAAACCAATTTCAAAGTTTATTAACACCTGTAGTCTCGGCCAGGCTGAAGTAATTCAATCACTGGCTCTCTCTACAAAGAAAGTGGCATATCTTTCAGTTCATAATATATTTAAGCTAGATTGCTAAGCAATATAAACTAACTGACATTTGAGTTAGTAATTTTGTGAAGAAAAGCGTATAGGTGAAGCTTAGTTGATGTTTGGTATTTTAGTAATGATGGATGTGATTTGTATTGGTGTGCAGGGAGATAACTGTGTCACATGCACTCTGAAACTCCTGCTCATGATAAATGCCAGGCCTCTGTTTGCACAGTCAGCTGTGCTATGAAGTCAATGTGTGGCATGTTAACATGAGAAAAAGCCCTGATGTTTCTGGAAACCCATGCCATAGCAGATCAAATCACTGCCCATTCCCCAGCTCTATTTTTAACAATATGTTTCTTCACATTCTCTCTCTGCCTAAAGATGCTGTTGTGCTGTGTCTTATATGCCACAAACGATTTGACTACAGCTGCAGTGACATCATTTGAGGCATGATGTCAGAGTAAGCATGTCAATGTTGAAAAGGCTATATCACAACTTCAGAAATAATTGCCACGAATGGAAAGTCCAATCTGTGCTTCAAAATTGAGCAAAAGAGAATCATCTCTTGACATTTCACAGAGCTGATGTTTTGCCATGCACTCATAGTGTTGCACAGTGTAGAAGAATTACTTAAATCCAGTGTTTCTCTGCTTAGCTCACTTTCTGCCACAAAGTAGGCTGACACATGTCCTGTCACATGGAAGTATTACCAAAATGTAATTTTATCCTGTCTTTTAACAATGATTGGTTGTTGAAGAATAAGTCTGGTGTTAGTCTATAGTTTTCTTTTAGTCTACAAATCCCATGGCACGACCAAAACTAATGTATGTTATAAAAATAAAACTAAGAAATTTTATTTACATGGTGCATTTCAAGATACTAAAAGACCCTTTACATGATAATTAAATGAGTAAAAAAGAGGGACGCAACACAAGCTCAGGGTAGTGAACATAGCAACGTCAGAATATGTTTGGGGAGAGAGTTTAAAAGGGAGGGTTTGGCTCTGTCACCCCAGGTCAGTGCTTAGTCCTGGATATTGGGGACAGGAGGTTGGTCAGAGGAGGCCTGATGATGGAGGGCTTTGTGAGTGATATGAAGGAGTTTGAACTGAATTGGTTGCAGGACAGGGAGCACGAGGGGTAGTGGGGCTGTGGGCCACAGACAGGACAGGTAGGTCCGAACGTGTTGAGAGACTAACTAACTAACTGACTCAGTAATGTCAGTCACACAGCAATAGCTATCTAAAGTTTGCTAACATTAGCCACCATGAGCTACTGATCATAGCAGACCACAACTGTGTTGACAGATCTTTGTGTCCTGACTTGAGCAAGGCTGTGTTTTATTTCTAATGAAACCAACTTATTATTTGTAAGAGAATGGCTGTGCTACTACTACGTTTTCAGTGAGTCATTCTTCTAATAGACAGTTTCCAACGAAATTCAAACTTACCTGAGGTGCATGAGTATTCTGTCCTCTGTAGCCAGGTAGCGGGTCCTCTCCCCCTCTATCTCAGCTCTCCATCTGTATGCTGCCTCCTCAGACTGAGCCAGCCGATCACACATCAACATCAACAGCTCCTGACTTGCCATCTGCAGCATCGCATTTACACTCTCTTGGTTTGACAGCTGAAACACATAGAACAAAAATACATTTACAGCTCCTACTCCTGTGCCTTTGAGTTGATCATTTTTGTATTGTTTACATGCTAAATAAGACAAAAATCATTTCAGAATATTTTTTTCTTCAAATTCCTTTTTTCTTTGCCTGTAACACATACAATATTTTTGTTGACTCATCTTGAATTTCAGGGGAATTACAGAAATCCAGTCAAGTGTGATTTGAGGTAACAAGCCAACCCCTGGCCATCATATAGAGCCACACCTGACTATTAGCTGCTGGCTAGCTAGCAGAGCAGTAAGTTTGTTTACATTTCCAAAGAAGTGTGGCTTAGGTCCAATTTATTAATTTCAGCCTTATCCCCCTCCTCCTGATCTAACAGTGTGGGTTAGGGTTAGGTGAACAGTCCTAACAGTCTCATAACTAAACCCTACCCACATGTAGTGTTGCACTCAGAATGTGTCACATGATTGAAGCCTTAGGACTAAAGCATCCACTTCCCTTTTGTTTTGAACAACATCACATGTTGTCTAAGTTCACGCTGTACTCGGTTTAAACCTGCAGTGACTGGTGTTTTTAGTTGATAGTTGTTAGTTGGTAAACTTGTTATCAAACAGTGGATTATTTCCACATCCAGCAGTTACAGAGCAACATAACCAATTATTTGGGGTGGTGTTTGTGTCCACCTTTGTTCTTGGTTTGTTTTTGGTCTCAAGCAACTCCTGAGAGAAATATTTGCCTCTACATGCTCCACTATGTTCATCAGCTAGTCTCTAACAGTGTCTGTCTGGTGTTTGCTGCTGAGCAGGTTGCGGACAGTGACTTTTAACAGCTTCTACTCTGAAAACAGACCTACTGCAGCCAAAAGCAATACCATGAGAGCAGCGAGAGTGAACCAAAACTGTAAAGTTGTGGTCCAGGCAGATAAACAATGAGCTGAAACTGACTATAAAACTTGATAAAGCTGAGGGGAACTGCAGACTCATCTGATAATTCATCATTACTGTATCAACGTCTTTCACAGTGTCACACTGTTTTGACATTATCATTTCATGCTTTCTTTATTGTAGAAAATAATCAGTTGATTTAAGGCTTACACAAATCTGTAATTCACTGTAATTCACATACATACATTGTATATTGTTCTTTGTACATTATCCATTAATCAGCCTTCATCTATAGTGTGATCATGTTGCATCCATTTCAGTTATTATTATTATTATGTTTTTTTCTGTTATTTATGCTGCACTGATAAGAATAAGTGAAACAGGTACCTGTAGGTGTCTGAGTTGGCCGAGTTGCAGTCGCAGCTCACACACATGTCTCTTTGCTAATACCAAGCCCTGCTGCAGCCTGCTGTCAGAGGGAGGAGCCTGAAGAGCCAGAAGGGCAGGACTGCAGCTGTCAATCAAAGTGGCAGGGTTCTGAGGCTCAGGTGACACCCCTGAAAATCAAAGAAAGGTGATTTTAACATTATTGTTATGTTAAGCGCATATGTAGCCGTATGTATGATAGTAATGTCAACATGTGTTGTAATTGTGATCTCACCAGGTCTGTTGTTGAGCAGTTTGCATCCAGCATTCTCACTGAGAAGACACACAGACCTCAAACCTCATGATCCTTGTTCTAGTCAGGGTTTATACAGTATACATGACTAAGTTTACGTTAGTACCAGAATTATTTCTTCCTTCAGTGGAATAAAAGACTTTATAAGCTGACATTGGTTTAAGGGGATAAAGGCAGATGTTCAGACCTGACAGTGTCCTTGACTCCTTGAACATCTGGTCCCATGGACAAAGCATGGTGCACCAACCCTGCTAGGCTGGCTATCTGCTCCTCCATGGCTTTCATTCTCTCACTAAAAAATAGAAACACATGTTTCCATTACATAACATCTGTCTGTCAAGTAGTGTTGTAACACGTGTATTCAGCTCTTCAACTGCACTGTAAGCAGTTTATCAGACATGATAATGTTTGAGGGGAGGGGGGTGATACAGGAGAACTTCATTACTGGAGGAATAACAGAAAAAAGCCTGAGAGGAATTTGCTAAAATACATGTTGACAAGCTACGAAGTTTCTGGGAGAATGTTCTGTGGACTGATGAAACAAAACAGGAGCTTTTTGGCAAGTCACGTGAGCTTTATGTTCACATGGAGGGAGGTTCAGCCATGTTTTGGGGCTGCTTTGCTGTGTCTGGCACAGTGGGCCTTGAATCCATGCAGGGCACAATGAAGGCTCAAGACTATCAAGGCATTCTGGAGAGAAACATACTGCCCAGTGTCAGAAAGCTCAGCCTCGGTTGTACATGGGTCCTCCAACAGGATAATGACCCAAAACACACTGCTAAAAAGCACCCAAGAATGGCTGAAAAAAACAATGGGCTATTCTTAAATGGCCATCCATGAGCCCTGATATTAATTCTATTGAACATCTATGGAAAGATCCGATAAATGCGGTGTGCAGAAGCCACCCCTCAAACCTGAGAGAGAGCTCCAATCTGAAGCGCTGGTAATTTGTGGTTTCTGAGGCTGGTAACTCTAATTAACCTATCCTCTACAGCAGATGTAACACTTTGTTGAGAGCCAGTTTCATTATGGCATTTGATGGTTTTCATGACTACACTTGAGGATACATTCAAAGTTCTTGAAATTTCCAGGTTGACTGACCTGCATGTCTTTAAGTAAAGATGGACTGTTGTTTCTCTTTACTTAGTTGAGTGGGACTTACCATAATGTGGATTAGAACAGTAGTCGAATAGAGAGAACTGTATATTAATCCTAGCTCTGCACAACACAACTGATGGTCTAAAACACATTAGAAAGCAAGAAATGTCACAAATTATTGACAAACTCTTGACAAGGCACACTTGTTAATTGAAAACTATTCCAGATGACTATCTCATGAAGCTGAGAGAATGCCAAGAGTGTGCAAAGCTGTCATCAAAGCAAAAGACTCTAACATGTTCTGCTTTATTTCACATTTTTTATTATGTGTTTCTTCATATTTTTGAGGTCTTCAGTATTAATCTATGATTGTAGAAAGTAATAAAAACAAAGAAAAACCACTGAATGAGAAGGTGTGTCCAAACTTTTGACTGGTACTATATATGAGGCCTTGAAAATATTAAAGCACACCAGAAGTAAGAAAATCCCCTCAAACTATGACATTTTTCCTTTATAATATATTGATCTGAATTAATTCATTTGTATGTCTGTACGGATATTAAAAATGTGCTCTCTGTCACCATTTTGGATGGGTAATGCCTGCGGGGGTTTTGTGTTGAAGTTGTTCCATATATCCCAGAACTGATTTTGATTAATGGCTTTCTTCAAGTTTCTTGAAATTTTGTTTTTTTGTCCCTGATAAGTACATTTATATCTATTTACAATTTCATTGTACCTGATCCATAAGGATGGGCTTGTTATGGAAATCTTCTGTTCAGTAAAGCACAGAGTCAACGGTTGTCTTTCTGTAGGTTTAATTCTTACGTTTGCAAATGGACTCACTGCACTTTTCAAGCATGAGACGTACAATGAGTACCAAGTACAACAGATTACAGGTTAAATGCATGTTTGGTTGGCAGTGCTTTTCATTTGATTTGACATTTTTCTCAGGTCTTTTCTGATCATCCTGCATTCTTGAACAAGCCAATTCTTTACGTTTTACCTTTTATTAAGCTTCTGTTTTTGTTTTACACTGTCAGCTTTAATAGCTTCTTTATGAAATATCATATTTATACTATAAGTGGCCTTGTTTACACCACATCTGGTAGGGACATATTAATTTTGGTTAAGGCCATGATGAATTTGTCTCCACTGTCTGAGGTCCATCTGTAAGTAGGATTTCATTTATACAGCTTGTAAACATGGTATCTCAGGAAGGTCTTGAAGGAATCACTTCAAATTTGGCACAAACATTAATTTGGATTCATAGCTGAATTGATTAGATTTTAGTGGTCATAGGCAGATGTCGCTGTGACCTCACAAAACACATTTTTGGCCTAATGAATGAGATATCTCAAGATTGCCCTGAGGGAATTTCCTCAAATTTTGCACAAATGTTTACTTGGACTTGGATGAGATTTTGATGGTCAAAGGTCAAGATCACTGTGACCTCACAAAACATGTTTTTGGCATTGTGAATGCGATATCTCACATGCTAATTAACAACAATTAGACTGGTTGGCATACAACCACAAGGCAGTAATTCTAGTTTCTGTCTGTCATTTGACCTGAGAGTTCAAAAAACACATTCATTTAGTTAATATTTGAAAGGTGGGGTTTGCTGTCTGAAGCACGGTTAGTGGAGGACTCCATGTCACTGATTGGATATTCTTATACACTTGATCCAAGAGCTGAGGATTATGTGAATCTCTCTCTGAAGAGTCCCCTCTGAATATACATATGAATGCACAGACCTAAGACCTGACAGAGATGCATTACGTATTTGATACCTATGAATTCAAGGACTTCTTTCTTCAGCTCAAAGGTTGGGGAGTAGAAACCCTGAATGTCCCAGCAGCTTATATGAATCCCTGTCCGCTGATGTTCTTCCCCCGTCCTCTCTTTCCACTCAGGCTCTCTGCTGAACCATGACCTGCTGTACAAATTACTAAATGGACTGCACTTATAGCACTTTTCTAGTCTTATCGACCACTCAAAGCGGTTCACACTACAATTCACATTCAGCCATTCACACACAGCACTTGTTTTTAAACATACAAAGTGCATTCTAACACATTCTCACACCGATGACACATTGGGGGCAAAGCAGGGTTCAGTATCTTGCCCAAGGATACTTCAGCATGCGTACTGGAGGATCGATCATTGCAGTTGATTCCAATCATTGATTCTTTATATAAAATGTAGAACTATCAAACAAAGCCATATGATAGTTGAAATAATATTTAGGGCTCAACCCTATATTAGCCTTGTGGATTTTCTATTTAAAAAGCCAAACATTACAGTGACCCACTTGTAAATACGTTATTTCTGTATTTCTACTAAAGGTAGTACTACTAAAGGTAGTACCAAAGATTTATGTGGACTTTGTAGTTGCTACTCTCAGACCTCCGAACTCTAAACTTAAAGTAGTAAACTAACTTGATGAGCTGGCACCGTCCCTCAAACATCACAGTGACAGATGCAAGGAAGAAAACAAACAAACAAACAAAAATAGTAATCAGCTGACTTTTTCTTAATTTAGCAAACATAGCATAAAGTGCTTACAGTGAAATAAGATGACTAGAGTGACTCTTAGCTCACCTCTGGGTGTTGCTGGCAGTCACACAGCCCTGAAACAATCTTTCAGGTTGTGTGAGAGGGCTGTTCATAAAAACAGGTGAGGTGGAAGATGACAAGCCTCTTCCTCTGCTTCTGTTTGTGATCTCCACTGTAGCTCCATTACTGTCCCGCTGCAGGGATTGGCGAACCTGTGACATCCTCTCTGGAGACACAAGGCCCACACTTCCGGTGATCTGTCCATCACTCATCCTGACTCTGCAAGGGGAAGTGGGTGGGGTTTTGGTTCCCAGAGGATGTAGCTGGCTGTGTCCATACTTCCAGCTCTTCTGCCTGGATGATGGAAAAAAGATGGAGCAATGGATGGATTCATGTACACCTACTTAAAAGAACAATGTCTTCACGGCCAGAGTGAGGTCCACACCAGGGAAAAATACTACTACTCACATGTCTGCATGTCTAAATTCAAATCAATCACTACATCAGCTGATATCACTGATCAGGTCTGCCTCTCTTATTAAATAGAGGCATTGCCATTACCAAAGGGGATATTTACCTATAATTATTTACAACAAACCATAAGCAGAACAACAATGTCTTATTTCAATGTTTTCATTTAGTGTAAATGAGACCAGCTACAGCTGATAAAACCAGATGAATAATTGTTTTATTGTATCAGGAATAAAGAACTGGAGAATGATTTAAAAAATAATAGCTACTCTTCTATCTTTCTGCAGCAATATACTTTACTACGGTCTCTGATTCTTTACTGTTACTGAATCTTTTGCTGATGATCATTCTTTGGTGCTGTTGCTGACTATTTACTACTGTCACTCATTCCTTCCTATAGTTGCTTTACCACTGTCACGGACTGATTTCAGAAATATTTTTCTTTGCTGCAGTGGTCAGTCAGCAGTATTAAATCAGTTGTAGAAGCTATCTGTATACTTTTATAATTTTCCCACAATCAAAAGGAAATACCTTCAAATATGTACCTGATCCAAAACCCACAACTTATAGCATTGCTTTCCTTCATTTCACCTGATAAATCTCAGTGTGGTCCTTCAGTAAATAAGGGCTAAAACTATTTGACTAATTAATAGTCCTCTGTTATGCTACGTATACACTTCACACCTATTACGAGTAGCAGTTTTTTTAATACATTTGTAGTACTACATTTGTCATGGTTATGTGGTCATAATGTGTTATTGTTTTATGAAAATCAGTTGTCAAAATGAATGAAGGAAAATATCACTATAAATGTACACAATTATTTCAAGTTATAATCTTTAAGATTATCATGACACCACACCTCATTTTTGACCATTTCTAATGTCATAATTTTGCCTGCACAAGCCACTCAGTGTAGTTATATTCTGTGATTACCTCTCCAGAGGTAATCACAGAATGTAACAATGGCAGTTTTCATTGTTACTGGTGGAGTCAGCCTTTACTGACTAGATTCAGATTACCTGTTACTAACTCAATATCTCCCTTTTCCCGTAGTCGTGTTCTCTTCCATCTCTCTCCTCTTCTGTCATTTTCTATTTTCTTCTTTTTTCTTTTTATTTTTCTTCTATTTTCATTTTCTGCCTCTGGAGCTGGAGAGTCTGATCTGCAAGTCTCCTGCTGCTCATAGAACTCCACTCAACACCTGCTGCTATAACTTACCTGTACTGCTATTAGTTTTATTGCTAAGTTAGCAGTTAATACTTTAATTATCACTACTATCATTACTATTACTGTTATGCTATGTTATACTATGTTCTGCTCTTACTATTCTCTATCCCCTCTGTTGTGATTTGGCACTATATAAATAAAACTGAATAGAAAAATTGAATTGAATTACCCTCACACACAAGACAATGACAGAAAGGGATGCAAAAAGTGGGGAGGCCATGGCTCAGTAGGTAGAACGGGTCACTGATCGGAAGGTCAGTGGTTCGATCCGGCTTCTCCAATCCGTGCCGAAGTATCCTTGGGCAAGATACTGAACCCCACGTTGCCTCTGATGGTGTGAATGTCATTGGTGTGTGAATCGGTATGAATGTGTTAGAGTGCTTCGTGTGCAGAGCAAGCGCTGTATGAATGTGTGTTTGAATGGGTGAATGTGACACGTAGTGTACAAGTGCTTTGAGTGGTCGATACAACTAGAAAAGCGTTATATAAGTACAAGTCCATTTACCATCCATTTACCAAAGTAACCTAGTGTAACCATTTGTAGTTTGATCTGACTGATAACAGCTTTGCGGTTTACTGGTTACTCCCCAACAGCCATATCAGAACTGTATTAATTTACTGCTAATAGAGAACATTTCCTACTGCTGCTGCTTTACATGTAAAGACTGGCCTTTATTGTGAAGCAGTCACAGGAAACTTGGTATTTGCCACTAACTGCTGACAGTGATTATTATAAATTTGTCTTCAAAACAATTAAGTTGATGGTGTCATTGGAGATATAAGAGAGTAACAGAGGCAAAAAATGTGAGTTTGTGTGGCTGCACTGTAAACTCATACACCATGCTGTATTTCTTGTATGTGTTGTATTTCTGATAAAGTAGCTGCACAATCACTGTTTGCTGTAGTGTTACACTAAACAGGATTGAAATCCTAAGGATTAGAACTCAAACCTGCTGGAAGAGTTTTGTCTGATATATTAATTAATATATTAATAAAATATGTTCTTGTTGACATTAAGGTATTGCTCGTGACCTTAGTCAACCCCTCACTTTCTGTGCTCTGCTGTTAGATCATGCTCAAATTAAGCAGAACTGACTGAAAAAAAATCACCTTCAAACAGTACTCAGATGTTTCACAAGTCAGCTGGATTGGGTTATGTTTTCATGTTTGTGCCACTGTTTCCAAATGAAGACACTGCATACGAATCTGGATCGAGTGATCAGTGTGCGCACCTGTGGATGGAGTGGGTCACATGGTCCATGCTGTCTCCGTAGCCCATCAGGGGTTTAATGGAGGCCCGGTACTGCTGCAGTCCCCCTGGGATCCCTGGGACCCCAGCATCCACCATGTCTGCAGTGAGAGAGGGAGGAGCACTGCACTGGGAGGAGGTGATGCTGAGGGGACCTCCTCCTCCATCCTGCAGGGAGGAGCAGTAGGAATCTGGGTAATGTGGTCCTCCTTCACCATGTACCACCAGGGCCATGCTCTTACTGCTGCCAATGTCCTCATCTAACACACACACATACACACACACACACACACACACACACATCAGACTTGGAGCTAAGCAAACAAACAGATCAGAGCAAACATTTCTAAACATGGATTTAGTTAGGAGAAGTCGGCAGTTAGATCACTTTAGATCATGTAGGTTTTATTTGAAAAGTCAGCTGCATCCATCCATCCATCCATTACTTATGCAGCTTATCCGTTAAGGGTCGCGGGGGGGCTGGGGCCTATCCCAGCTGTCACTGGGCAAGAGCAGGGGTACACCCTGTACGGAGAAGTCTGCTGCACTGTTGCTTAAATTCTATTATGAACTGTTTTCAATCCAGAGATAATTGGTTAAATGGCTGAATAGTTCAGCAGGGAGTGGAGATGGGTACGAGCTGTTTCTAGAAAAGAAACATAAGAACCATGCAGGACTGAAACCTGGACCTGGGATCTGTTCCAGGAAGCAGATTTAGTGAAAACATATCAGATCAAATCAAAGATCACATAAGATCATATCAGAGATCACCCATTAAGGATTTTTTTTGTGTGCTAAATGATGAATAAATGAGTTTGTCACATAAACCTAATAATGTCTGTAATGGACATTCTCATACGAGTCGTGATAATTGTGATTTATTGATAATCTTTATCACTTGTATTGTACTTCAATTGCACCTAATGAAATCAAAGAAGTGAGCATATATATATAATATGCTCAGTTCTTCTACACATCAGCGGGTGGACGGATAGTGGAGACCCCAGATCTGTGAACAAACAATCATATCATGGGGGCCTCACTCTCTGTGCACCATCAAGGCTAAACTGGCAGGGCTCATTGCCCTGTCAAGGACAGGAAGTGATAAGGGGTAATCACCCTCAGGAGATTACACAGCTTGTTTAGCTGTATGAATTAAATTTACAGCCGTTGACTCTGTGCTTTATTCAATAGACAAGATTCCCATAACAACCTGGCATCAGAAGTGGGATCACTGGGACTCAGCGCTGCAGGTGAAGATTGTGCACAACTAGAGTCTGGGACTCTAACCTCAACCTTCCCGCAAAAGAGGGTAGAGACCTGGGGGCCTGGCACCTGAGGACCAGGGCCTGCTCACCACAGTGATCCAGCGAATCCCTTTTTGGGCAAACAACCATGTCTTTCTGGAAAGTGAATTCTGAGATTCTCCATCTCGATCAATTTCTAGAATCAGGGAAGCTTCGGGTCTAGGACCAGAGACAACACTATAGAAATTTAATGCATTTCTCACTTGGTAATTTTTAACACCACACAAAAAAAAGAGTGTAAAAGAGTAAAAATTACAGTTGAAAAACTGGTTGATGAAATCTAAGGTCCCTACAACCACCTCAGAAGTAGCAACTAAATTCAAAAAAATATATATAAAATAATAATAGTACTAAAGTTCTAATATTATGAATCAAATTCATTTTCAGTAATGGGCTCCAATAATAGCAAGAATAAACAATCAAATGATACTGATAATTCACCTCAGTGGACTTCTCCTTATATTCGATTTATGATCACCAGGTATGGTAGACTAAGCGTTGGCCAACTTAAGGTATGGGTTGCACAGTGTGGTTTCCCATGTACAGGCAGTTTTAGGCTCAAACTAGACCCTGATCTGGACTCGGCTCCACCCAGAAGACGAAAGGCCATGGCAGCCAGTGCTCCGGACCTGGAGGATGGGAATGACCCTGACATGGGGGCAGCCGCTATGGCCCCAGCAGCCACCGCAGTGCCAGCTATAATACCACCTCAGCGAAAACAATGACTACTGGATGAGACCTCCACCGTACAGCACCAAATACTGCACACCCTACACTCTCCCTCCACGAGGCAGCAGAACACCACAGGGCACCAGCTTCTGCTCCAAGAACCAGAGGCAACCGTTTTTTTGGCACCTATGATCAAGGTGCCAGCAGGGGATGGGACCTCCCAGTTAATCTGCAGCCCATGGACATTCAACAATATGAAGGAAGCCGCTTCTCACCTCCCCCTAGTTCAAAACGGGGGAGCAGTATGTGACACAGCTCCTGATTTTTTGCCAACAGTTCAGACCCACAATCACTGAACTGCAATGCCTACTCCTGACCCAGATGGGGAACAACTGGTCCAAAATAGCCAGAGATTTTCCAGCAGAAGATCTCAGACTGACTGACGTAGCCTGGGAAAATGAAAACAATGCTGCGTATAGACATGTAGTGACTGGGCTTTGTGAGAGGACCGGGGCAGGTTGGACATGGGCAAAATCTCAGCCTGCAGACAGAAAGAAGATGAGACTGACCAGACTCACAGAGGTCCATACAACATACAGTGGCCTCCAAAGACCAGCAAACATGGGAGGGAGTCCACCCAATAACTTCCTGGGGGGGTGCACCTGTGAGACCATTTCATTTCTGCCTGCAGGCCTCCGCTGTGGAGCCCCTCTCGTTGTAGCCTCCGATCTCAGGTCCCCTGTGCTGTAAGGCCCGGAAATACATGCAAAATAAAATTGTGAAGTCGTTGACTTGAGTCGTTGGCTTCCATTTGTTTAATTGGTAAACATTGGTCAACATTGTAATTTGAAAACTATTCATTCCTTAACTGTGGTACATATGTTAATTTTGCATATTCTGTCTATCTGGCACATAACGTGGGTATCTATCTATCTATCTATCTATGCCACTGTGGCAACTTGTATTGATTAAAAATTTTTACTATTAACCGTTTACATGTGCCATTGCTCTCACATATTTTCATTCTGAATTTCCCTATGAATAATACAACGACATTTTACTGCAATCAGTCGACTTTAATACATACTGACAACTATGAGTGTTTAATATGACACAAGAAGCTGACGTGTCTACTTGTACTGTAAACCTGAAGATCTTCAGAGGAAAAAATATAGGCGAATTAAATGTTTTAACCATACAAGCAATGTCAGCACATATGGAGGACAGGAAAAGTTAGTAAAAACTCTTAATTATGTCATGAGACATCTTATGTATATTATTTAGCACGTTATATATATATATTTACTGTTCTATTGTATGCTATTACAGTAGATGTTCCCACCTCCTACATGTACTGTACTTTGTAACTACTTTAATTTAACTTTTAGATTGTACTGCACTATTGGCACAGGTTTATGTATACTGCTTAACTTTTGAATTTTTTCCTCCATTTCCTCACAGAACTTTCACGTTTTCAGTGTTGTCAAACACAAACTTGAATGGCTCCAGTATCAGTTCTCTGTTCTCTGTTAGTGTGGCAGTCTTCCTCCATCATCAGTGGAACAAACAACTTCACCTAGCATGAGAGGGCATGCTGTCAGCTTGATCCGTTCTACTGTCTTTCTGCAGTCATGGACAATTCAAAGAGGGAAATGGTAAAGTTTACAACACATTGTGCAGCGTTCAATGGCAAGCTTTCCACTGAAAAGAATTATCGAATGATGCATCTACAACAGATAAAAAAAATGTTAAGATCTTAATGCATAAACCAGCAGTCTTTGAATGATGTTATATGAACACAGCTTCAGTATATATTTTCATCTACACTGAACAGTCTGAACGATAGAAAAACTGTTTATGTTCTCTTGAACAACTACTAACCAATGTGGACATTCATCCAAGGTAAATGCAGACCTTTGCCCTTCCTAAAGTCCTTACATAACCGTTCAGCACACTGTTACATATGAACAGTAAGCTTACCTTACCCACAGAAAGTGCGAACCCTATCATAAAACTAGCATAAAATGAGCTAACGCTAGCCACCATTGGCGTAACTAACTTAACTCTCGCGTTGCCCTTCGTATTGCCCTTCATATTTCGTATACTTTTTTCTTCTTGCTATTATTCTAAAACAAAAGATAACCGCTTCAGAATCACGAATGTCACGCACAACAACAAATCCTACTACACACACACACACACACACACACACACACACACAAAGGCACATTGTCGGCCACCAGGTCACTTTGACCCAGAGGACAACACGAGGGTTAAAGACAACAAACAGCCTATCTACAAGTGTAACCCTCTGTAACATTTGCGAGATTTATATTTACAGTTAGTTATATATATTATAATAACTGCAGTTATTTTAATGACTACCATAAGCATTTAGACATTATCACTGTTTTGGATAGAGCAAATAAGTCACCTACCTTTGCTACAGGTGTATGGTACAGTGAAAAGGGAATGTAAAAAAACAAATCTGTGCAGCGTTTCCAGGTCTGACAGCGGAGGGGACCTGAGAGCGGCTACAACCACAGGGGCTCCACAGTTGAGAAGCCCTTTTTTTTTTGCTGTAAACCCATTTTCTCATGTTTATGTCAGGGAGTTAGGTAAGATCCCTGTATTTATTTTTGTTTTCTTTCTTTTGTCCAGTAAGGTAGCGGACCCTTTAATAGATTGTTTTGTTTGTTATTTTGGCTGTGCTCACCCCAACACCAATTTTACCTGTGTTAACCAATAAATCAGTGATATTTGGACTGAAATTTGGTTGTGGTGCTTGTAGGGTCCTAAAAATGATCTCAAATTGTTTATTATACCATCTCCATTAAATACACAGATCAGCCATAACATTATGACGAACATCCTACACACAGGTCCTTTAATTCAGTGGTGATACCAGCTGTTCCAGCTTCTTAGGTTAATTAAACTCATGAGTCAAAGTTAGAAACAGAGTTTGTTAAACTTACTTTATGGAACAGGCTTCAACCTCTCAAAAAGACACCAAGACTTCAGGTTTGCTTTTTAACTCTCATATTGGTAACAATCAAACACAATCAAAAGCAGACAGTGGTCCAAGGAACCTCTACAAACAGGAGCTAATATATAGGCACTGAACACCAACACAGGTATTTCCAGTTGTCCTGTCTCCCGCTGTGAGAGAATCACATCCAAAAATCCATGTACAAATAACAAATAATGATAAAGGTATGAGCTGCTCTGCCCAAACTGGTGCAAAATGTTAATCAAGCACTGTACATACACTCTTACTTGCACACACACACACACACACACACACACACACACACACACACACACACACTTAACATAGAGTTGCATTCATTTCCTGGAGGCTTACTGACCACTACTTGCCTGACAGCTTTTGTCCCCAATTGGACGACATGTCTTAGGTCTGTCTTAGGTCTGTTTGTCACACACGCACATAGTTTTTAGACTTTCTTTGGTCATTTTTTACATAAGGATAGGTGAAGCAGGTATAGGAGCTCCAATTAGGAATTCTGGTAATATTCAAATTTATGACTGTACACTCGGACATGGGAGTTGATCCACAGTCTTTGCTCCAAATGCTTTTACACTATTCCTGAAGCTCTGTAACTTAACAGCTTATTTCATACAACTTGTTTGAGGAATCCTTCCTCTGTCCTCTGTTGAGAGTCTCAGAATAAAATGTGTAAAGTGCTCAGAGGCAAATATGTAATTTTAGGCTATATAAATGAAAAAATGGCTTGAATTGATTTATGCTCCAAAAAATAGCATATGATAATTATTTCCCTTTGTCTTAGAAAAAAAACGTTCACATTGCATTTTGTAAGCTTGTATTAATCAATCAAACATTGATCATCAACAATCACTTGAGGACGCTGCAGGTATCTCACCAGGCTTGACATCTCTCCTCTCCAATATGACACTGCTGCTGGCACTAGATCGGCAAAATCCTGACAGGCATTCCAGAGGTAATGTGGTGTTGTCTGGATCCACCACCCCTGTGTCTCCCTGTGTGTTCCCCCGACCATACACCATCACCATCCTGGAGGGAGAAGAGGGCATGGAGCGTACCATTGGGGGAGACATGGAGCCCTGCAGGCCATGCAGGGTACCGTGGCTGGATGACGACAGGGTGTGGACTGGACTGTGACTGCCATACAGTACCTCCTTGGAGATCTGAAAAAACAAAACAAAAACAGGGCTCTGAAACCCCATTCTGAGGGAATGTTGTATTTGGGTTGGTGTTTATTCAAAAAGTTCTCCAAATCCTTGTCTTCTAGAATGATACATACAAATGTCTTCTGATTTGATCCCCTGTCAGCAAGACACATCAGGTTTGTGTCTTCAAAACTGTGACACATCACTGCTGGAAAACACATCTGCTTTATGATGTGCCAATTCTACAGCATGGTTAAGGTGTCTTTTCATGTGACATTCAGGTGAATGAGATGCAAAGGAATAACAAAGGCTGAATTGCCCTCAGAGAAAACCAACAGTTGAAAACAAACACTGTGCAGGGAGACCTGAGGCCTGTACTACAAAGCAGGATTTGCATTTAGCGAGGTAACAACAGGTTTAACTCTAGGTTTTCAGTCTTACAGCGGTGGTTCACTTCTTGTTGCGGTAAATCTCCATGGTAACTTATGCTGAACCTGCTCTGGGGCAGGTTAACTGCTCTGCTGTTTCCCCCACATGCTTCAAGGCCACGTTTATACCAGTGCTGAAGAAGTCACCAGTGTCAGCCCTCAATGACTACCATCCTGTAGCACTCACTCCCATCAAGATGAAGCGCTTGAAGAGGCAAGTCTTAACTGTTCCACTGCTGACACCCTATCATGAGGACTTCACCTGAACCTGACACATCTGAAGAGTAAGAGTAGTTATGTGCGGATGTGTTTCATCAACCTCAGCTCCACTTTGATTACAGTCTCAGCAATAGCTTGTTGTGGGGTCTCTCTGCCTTCAGTGCGAGTAGAGTGCAGCTCAGTCAGACTCAGTCAAATCAAGTGACTAGGCAAATCAAGGATATTCCACCTCTTTATCTTGAAAAGCTCTTAGATTGTCCCTCTACCACTTTCTCTTTCTGGACTGCAACCCAGTCTTTCTGTTTTTATTAGAATTAATTTAAAATGACTTTTGCATATCACTAGTTAAAGAACTAAGTAGGTTTTGTTAAATTATAGCAGATTTACATTACAACATATTGTACATCTAGAGACAACAGAGTTGTGTAGTTGTGTAGACAACCATTGCAGTTCTATTATTATTATTATTATTTTATGTATGTGTGTGTGTTTATGTATGTATATGTATATTATTATATGCATATGTATATATTGTAGCAACAGCTGGCATCAGCCTGATGTTAGCCTGCCACCTATCAGACTATCAACAAAGTTAATAGAGAAAAAAAATGAACATGTGCCCAGAACTGAGGTAAAAGTATGGTCACTGAGAATTATGACATGAACCCTCATCTGCTATCCAGCCTCCAGTGATAAAAGCAGATGCAGAATTTGTCCTCCCAAACCAGGGTCAAAGGTCAAATGGCCGGCTCAGAAGAACAAACTCTAATGGACCCTGGTTCATTTGGACCTTAGGAATGAACACACAAATCTTTGTTCTACACAATAAACTTTGTCTTTGCATTAAAATATTTAACTGTTACTTTATCAAGACAGTAACCTGAAAAGGAACTATGCCAACTGAGCTCTCTCAGATCCACAGACCTAATCAGGGTCTTCCATTCCTTGTTTATCTTTCTCTGCACCAGATCTCTGGCCCTAAATTACATCACATTCCAATGCTATCTAGACCAACATTGCTGATACTTCTCCTTAGGTTTTAAACTATATGAAATAATTGTCTAACCATTCTGTAAAGCAAATATTTTTATTCATCAAATGCTGTTGTATATTTCCCGCAATTATAAATGAACATTTCAGTCAGATTGAGCTCATAAGACAATAACTTTTGTAACTTATGTAACTTCTCATATCATATTAGGTACTTTACTCATGGTTTAATTAACAGCTCCCCCTCTTTCACATCAATGCGCTCAGGAAATCCTGGGTTGACTTAACGAGTTGATAACCAGCATCATAAGACCGCTTAGCCAGACAGTGGTTGCTAGGTTTAGTGAATCAGAATCAGTCGGTGCCACTCTGTTCACTGGAGTGGTTTGATTAGGAGCAAGGGTGCCAGTCACTTTGAAGGTCATGTTCACCAGTGTATTATACATTAAGTGTACAATATGAAGTCCACACTGCAGCTCTAATCAATTAGTCCATATCTCAGTTAAAATTCAAACTACAGCAGAAGTCAATTAATTTCAATCAATTTAATTCATATACCACCGAATCATGAGTTATAAGTTTCATATCTCAAAAGAAAGATTCCTCTTCAGGATCCACACAAGCAAAAATTAAGTTTGAGACTTAAGTGGGCAACTCATTAAGTTCAGTGAAGTCTCTTGTCAGTAAACATGACCTGGTGAATATGTGGAGGAAACTAAATTCCAGATCACTCCTGTTTCACCTAGGACTGATTACTAGTTTGCCACTGATGTTGTGGAATTTGTCTTGCATATCTCCAAATTCTGCCAACAGAGATGGGAAGTCTACTCTAAATTTAAGTCTAGTTAGATGAAAAAAGAAGAATACTGCACAAAGATAAAAGGGACGATAATAATGAGGTCACAGAAAGTCACTGTAGTAAATTTGGAAATCATAAAAAAAACAGTCGTGATAAAGCTAAATTAAAAGGTGAAAATAAAGAAAGGTTAATGGAATTACGGTCTAAACTATTTGTTATTAGGTTTGCTGATGAATGGAGTAGAATACCATTGAGATTGAAGCTTTTACATTTAAAGCAGTCTTTATACATGTATATATTTTGAATCAGATTTACGAATGCAAAAATTTGATGCTGTTAGTTTGGCATCAAACTAATTATATTCATTAAACATGAAGCATGAACATACATTTCTGTATTGGTTTATGTAATAAAATAAAACAAAATTATCTGTATTGATTTATGTCACAAAATATTTGGATTGCACTTAGAGACAGTTCCTGACTCCAGATCATCAGTTTCCTTTGTTCACTGTCAGACTTCAATATCTAATACTGAAGTACCAATGACATCTGTGAACATCAGTCAGACTTTATCGTGCTCTGAAAAACTAATCTGCTGAAAACAGTTGAAAACCTATTGAGGATGAGGATGGTGAATGTCTGAGTGGTGAACTTAAACCTCAATACACCTCCATGTTTTTAGCCTTTTTATTTACTGGCTCATTTACATCATGAATGTTTATGACTTATAAACACAGAGATTGCAGAGCAGACCCATCGTGCCCTATGGATGGGGGCACTGTCATCCTGGAGGAGACCACTCCCATCATGGTAGAAATGTTTCATCATAGGATAAAGGTGATCAGCTGATTTGCAGTGACCCTTCCCTCTAAGGGGACAAGTGGACCCAAACCAGGCCAGCAAAATGCCCCTCACAGCATAACAAAGCCACGAGATCCCCTCACTGTAGGGGTAAAGCATCCATCTTTCTCTTGGTGTGCACCACACATACTCCTGCCAACTGGTCCACAATATCATGAAGGATGATATCTCATATCTTTAGACCACCACAAAACTCTCAACTTGTCACATTTATCCTTTTAATGAGGGGCTTATGTAATTGTTAACTTTTCTTGCCGTCAGCATCCTGTATTTTTCCTTCCATATTGCACTAATGCATGAGAACCATGGTCATCAGTGCTTTCAATTACAATTTGTGACCCTACTTACTGAAGTCTTTCCTACAGAGATAAATGCAGATGTCACTTTAGTCACTGTTCATATTGAAACACAAGCCAGTTGAGTAGTCTGAACTGAAACTGAGCTGACTGAAGTTCCAACCATCTGTGCCCCAACAATGAACCCCCTTTCAAAGTCACTTGATATATATTAAAATCAAGTTGGTCTGAACAGCATTTTTACAGATGCCATAGAGCATTATTGGATGTTAATTGCTTAACTATACTATGCAGTGCACCTGTGTGGCAGCATTTGCATTTCTTGTACATCTCATGACTAAAGCACAATAAATTCCAGCCATAGATATGGTTGATTGGTATGATTAAAAATAGGCTTTTTCCTAAATTGAACGCAGATGAGAGATTCCATCTCAATGCTCCATTCTCTAAACATGTACAGGCAGCCATCTGGTCACTTCAGAATTGTAAAGCACCAGGCCCTGATGGGTTCACTAGCAAATTTTACAAGAGTTCAGTGACTTATTAGTCAAACCTTTTTTAAGCATGCTTAATCATTCATTTGATATTGGCATTTTGCCTCCAACATTAAAAGAGGGCCAATATTCCTTTAATTCTTAAGAAAGACAAGTGTCCAGAAAATTGCTCTTCTCACAGGTCTATTTCATTGCTTAACGTGGGCTTCAAAATTCTACCTACCTACATTTTCTAATCAAAGAAGATTATTAAAGGCCATAACTCTTGTGATAATATTAGAAGATTATTAAATGTGATTCGGTTATGTCAACAACAAACAATAGATGACCTTGCAATTTCTTTAGATGCAGAGAAGGCCATTGTTGGGGTCGAATGGCCTTTCCTGTTTTCTGTTTAGCCTGGGGAGCAAGTTTGTTTAATTTCATCCTACAGTTCAACAAAATCAAAGAAGACTTGGAGCATTTGAATTCTCTTCCTATATCTTAGCTGGGCAGAATTTCGCTCCTAAAACGTAATGTTCTCCCTCGCTGGCCTTATCAAATGATTGCAATCTTATTATTGATTAATTTAATATTAAACAAAACACCAACCAAGACCTCTTTTAAAAATGCCCACTCTGCAGCTCTCAGACGATGCAGGAGGTCTGGATTTCCCAAACCTCAAAAAATATCAATTAAGTGCATGTATCAGATTGGGCTGGTGATAACACCACTTCAATTTAGTTGAATATTGAAGCCTCTATGTCCAAATGCCCTTGCTCAAATCTGCTCTTCTTAGAAAGTTTGAAATTAGTTACTAATCCAGTAACAATTAACATAATTAAGGAGGGGTAGTACAATGCAATGAAGGAATATCAGGGTTAACACCTATCCATACCCCAATTGTTAATAATCAAATAAGTATAGAACAAAAATATATTCTCTACTGCAGGACACAAGTCGATTCAAGTCTTGTATAATATCCTAAAAGAACATCCTGCTGTTGGCTCTTGTAGTGTAAGAAGCCTACAGCTATGTGATGTGCAAAGAGTAAAGTGACTCTAAAAGAGAAAATATTGCAGCAAGCTAATGATCTTAACCAACAAAGTAAAATGTATAATCAAAATCTGTTCATGTTGAGGAGCAATTTGCTCTCAAAATTAAAAGGTTTTGGTGGAATACAGTCAGTCACATCAGTGGACTCCTATGTGTAATGGAACCGAGTTTACCACTACAGCAAATAATCAGACCCTTAGTAACGACCTAGCAACAGAGATGATTTTCTAGTCCCAGATGACTCTGAGCTGACATCAATGCTTTATCGAGGTCTCGGACTTTACCGAACTAAATCAATAGCTTACTGCACAAATTAATGTTTACTTTTATCAACCATGTTATAACAAACACGCTGCATTTATTTACTCACACAGATTAGCTTCTGCAACCACAAACTTTTACATGAATTTTAAGTTATTTCTGCAGCGGTGGTCATGAGATGTTCAGTTCTCTGCTGGCACCCAACACAGGTGACCTGCTGGCCAGTAGCTGCGTTGAGGATGAGCTACATCTGTACCTCAAGGAGCTAGTGATCGACAGGCGGAAAGGGGACCTACTCCAGTGGTGGAAACAGAATGAAGGGCGCTTCAAGCTACCTGCCAAACACCAAGAAAGTTTCTTTGTGTACCACTCTCATCAGTCCCAAGTGAGCACGTCTTCAGTGAAGTCTCTGCAGTTTATGAGAGTAAGAGAAGCTGTCTCACTGGAGAGCACGCTGAACAACTCCGCTTTTTGCACCACAATCTGGTGCTGCTAAACTGGGACTACTAATTGATTTGAGACTTACATTTACAAATTTTATTTTATTTTATTTACTTTATAAAACTTCAGGAAGCGGTTCATTTATTTATTTAAAATTTCAGTTAACTTTATAAGAGATGCTGCTGACCCTGGGAACTCCCTGCACATTTTGTTTTTGTTTGAAGTTAAAGATGAATGAAAGATAAAATAACATTTCAGTTATATTGAAATTTTGGAAAACTTAATTTACTGTTGAAAACTTCAGGGAGCTATTTATTTGTTTAAGTTTTCATTTAACTTTATAAGACATCCTGGGAGCTCCCTGTACTTTTTGTTAGAATTTTAAAACAAAGATGTCTCTTGATGTCTAATAAACATATGCTTTAAGGCATTTAAACAAAGTTAAGTGTTGGAGTTTGTATTATTCAAAATTTGGACACCAATATTTTCACTTTTACTGCAAATGAATATCGGCTCCAGATATCGGTTATCGGCCTCCTTGACTAATAATTGGGATCAGTATCGGCCCTGAAAAATCCATATTGGTCTATCACTAAACAATAATAATAATAATGATAAAAAGGCTTTGCCTCAGTGCCAACAGCGAAGGCCCTGCTTTTCAAGTGACTCAGTCATAGTTTATGACATGATGATGATATAAAATGGTATGTCATCATCACAGATGAAAAATCTACATTGCCCTTATAGCAAGAACATAATAATGAAAATTCAACAACTTCATCCTAAATATTCCTCCTGTGCACTTCACTTGCAGCACAGACTGCCCTCCTACCAGAGTTACACAGAACTGGATATTCTGGATCACCACTGATGGCACTTTAAGCTTGTTTACCTACAAATAGATGATAAACATAATCACATTATTCAGTCAAATAATAAGAGGGTTTTTTTTCCATGCAGCACAAATTCTGCCATCTTTTTACTGGACTGCAACTCAATTCTGCACACAGGCATTGTTACTGGTTCTAATTAGGGCTGGGCAAAAAAATCATATCACAATATGGGGTTTTTCATATTGGTTTAGAATTAACACATCACAATAGAAATCAAATCACTATTTCTGTCCAACTTCAAGGTTCCTTTTTACTCCTAAGTGAGATGTGAAGGTACCATAAAGTCAATTTTAGGGCTACCCCCCCTCAGTGTTGACTATTTGATGCATCAGTTGGGAAGACCCTGATTTAACTCAAAGAATGTCAGTGGACAAGTTTTTTTTTTTTTTTGGTTGATGTTTTTTTGCTGCCTCACAGTTTAGCACAACAGGAGCAACAGAACAACCAGATCTGGTCTTGAAAACCACAAAACTAACAGTAGAGTTAAATACGCAGCTAATACAGTCTTACAGTGCTGGTTGTCAACTTGTTAAGTCAACCAGGATTTCCAAAGCGCGCTCATGTGAAAGAGGCGGAGTTGTTAGTTAAAAGCAGTAGTGTGAATAAAGTACCTAATATGATATGAGAAGTAACGCTGATAGCTGCATGTCATTTCGGTACTAGCAACGTCCAAAAATTACATTTAAAAAGGTAAAATGTGAACAATATGATCACATGAATAGAACAGAAACACTAGAAATAATTTCCATTTATTAAACTCAGGCTGAGCATTTATTGTAAATAAGTACACCAATGATTTTTAGTTACTGAGTGAATGTTTTTGCTCTTTTGTCTGATGGTGATTTATTTTGAGTTACCCTGAATACATGACACAAATAAAAAAAAAGTGACAGTATAATCAGACTGTTTCTGCTGCCAAAGCAGAGAGGAGAGAGTTAATGTCTGAGGTCGATCTGATTGAAATGTTCATTTATAATCGTGAGAAATATGCAACAGTGTGTGGATAAAAGCATCTTTGTTCTATCAAAATGAAGTTATAATAATAAGAATGTGAGCATTTAGTGTGATGAACTCTCTCTCTCTTTGTTGGAGGCTTTATTGTGGACATAATGGAAAGATTCCACAGAGCTATAAAATATGTATTGATCTTTATCATTTGTCACTTTACTGTAAACTCTGTTCCTGTCGGGATCCTGCAGAAACGATGACGCTAGTTTTCCAGTGATATGACTGGTCAGTAGTTGGGCTGTTGAGAGGTTCTGAAACGATCTGCTGAAGTTAACCTGCCCCAGAGCATGTTAGCCATTCAGTATAAGTTAGTTAGAAGTTAGAAGTGAACCACCGTCATAAGACTGAAAACCCAGAATTAAACCTGAAGTTACCTCGCTAACCGCAAATCCTGCTTCATAGCACAGGCCTCAGGTGTCAGGTGAGTTCTACCTGCCTGCTGAGAGCTGCATGCCTGTCACGAGAATGTGCTCAGCTAAAGCTGAAACTACTGATGTTATGACGAGTTAAAAGTGGCTGAGAAAACTGAGCTATGACCACTACGCCAACTTTATGTCTGCAGTATCTCTGCTTTATACACTTTATAGCGGCGGCCTGCCATGGGAAAACTATTGCAGCTACTGAAATATCATAAATTTATACCTGGTTGAGCCGAGAGGGAGAGAGTGAGAAAGCCAAAGAGAGAAAATGGTACAATGAACTAGCTAACACTGAATCAGATTTGTATTTGTGTTTTGTATTTTCTACTAAGACAAATCCAAAATCCCAGAGATTTTATCAGCTGTGTCTGTCTCTACTGGCTCTCTGTGTGCCTGTCAATCCTCTGTCATTCGGGGCTGTGTCTGTTGGGGTGTCTCCTTCAGTGATGCTGTCGCTCTAGTTTTATAAACATTTTCTGTCGTCATTTTCTTTTATCTCACTCAGAATCTGGTGTGCACGGCTGCAGTACCCAAAACATTAGCACGTGAGCTTACTCCTGCTTTCTGTGCTGTGTGCATTGACCTAACTTGATGTGGCTGTAACTCTATTCTAGCCATGTGATTGGTTCTGCACAGCGCTATTCTCATTATCATTGGTTTTTCTTGTTGTCTGTCTGTCAGGAAAAGTTGTATCGTGATAAATATCGTTATCGTTTTATCGCCTAGCCCTAGTTCCACTGTAATTCCTTAGTTGGATAACAGTTACCGAAAGAGTGGATATTTTACAATGATGAGTTCTAACTTCTTTAGCTTTGTGGGCTAAATTCAATCAGCTTTTTTAAAAAAAGACCTGCAGCAGATTGTGAAATCAACAAAATGATGATTTAAATCAGTCTGACAAGAGATGTTAACAATCACTTTCACAAAATGAAGGTTTACCACACAGACACAATTCAGTAGGCACTCATTATTGGCAGCTCCACACACAGAGCTAACCAGACTGTGTGTTTTTTTTTTTTGTTTGTTTTTTTTTGTAGTTACATATTGATCCATTTCTCCCATGTAACCTGTAGCATTATCAAATGCTATGTTTGCGACTTACCTCAGCATAAACACAATTAATAACCTGGAGTTGTGTAGATGAGAGGTGACACCATTTGAATCCATCTCTTTTATTTCAAAAGGGCATAGATCACTAAACCTACCGAGAGCCGACATGTCATAACACATAAACTGCCTGGAGTCTGAAAATCTGATATGAAAGCCTGCAGTGTAATGTCCAGATGAGTTATACAGGGAGAGCAGGCTGTCATTTAAATGACTGTTTAAGGATAAACTGAGTTGACACAGATTCCCCACAACAAAATCTCTGTCCAACTGTGGCTCAACTCTGACTGGCTTTCACTTCAGCTTTCAGACAGCATCTCCTCTGTCAGCACTCAATCTGTTTTAAACCTGCATACAAGCTCAACAGCAAGAAAACCTCAAACAGAAGCTGCTGTAGACACACATTCACATTCTTAAGAAGCTATCTTTGTGGGATCCCATCAATGACATAATGCATTCCCTTACCCTTACCTTAACACAAACCTAATTCTAACGTCTCTCTCTCTCTCTCTCTATCCCTCTCTCTCTCTCTCTCTCTCACACACACACACACACACACAGTTACCATCAGAGTTTTTTGATGGGGTAGGCATGTGCCATATCATACCGTATATATTGTGTGGACATACACTCACCAACAACTTTATTGGGAGCAGTGGCATAATATCCTACAGGTAAGGAGCTTTAGTTCATGCTCACATCAAACATCAGAATGGGGATAAATGTGATCTCTGGATCTTTCCATGTCAAATCAGATAAGTTGATGCAGCATTGTCTCAGATTTTGTTCAGACTTTGTGTATGTCATGAATGGGTCCCAAAACCCAGTAAAAGATGTCTGTTGAAATTATTTGCTTTCATATTATTTTCAGCCCTTGATATTATTTCATTTTCAGAGCCTCAAGAACACCTTATCTGGAAAGCCATGTTTGTACGTTATTATCTTGATTTAACCATTAAAAGTTTGTACTGCATGCCTACTGACTCTGATTTTTAAAGCCCTAGATTTTGAAAAAAGTGCAGAGTGATATTGTTGGTATTAAGATATTATAGAAGGTTTCTTCAAATATAATCTGTTATTAATTTTGTGCCAATATTTAAGTTCTCTATCACCAACGGACATGAAAATATTAAGAACAAGATGTTGTAGCACATTTTTCATTACAGTGACAGAAATAACTTCATAGAAAACAATGTGTTGTGCTGACCATGTGCTTCCCTTTATGGCCACAGTTTACCATCTTCTACCCAACAGAATACCTTTGGGATGTGGTAGGTCAGGGGGATTAGCAGCATGAATGTGCAGCTGACAAATCTGCAGACATGATATGAAGCAACCATTTTAACATAGAGCAAAGGAACATATTCTGGAATCCACGCCACAAAGAACAGCTGGACATATCTGTAATAGCTCTCAGCCAGCGACAAGCCAGCGACATTTCTTCAGTGCTCATTGTTCAAGAGATTTTTACCGGGACCTGAATTATCCACAGAGGTCTCATTGAATAAAGCAGTTTGTCTGCAACACAGACATGAGACGTTGAGAGCATCTATTTGCTCAGTTTGATTCTCTGATTAAAATGGTGTGCTTTTCTCATCCGGTGCAAATGTGAAGGTTCTTCATCCAGACCTGGATGACTTCATATTATCCAGCGAACCATCAATTCTCAGTCTATCAACAAATTCTTGACCAGAATCTCCTGCCATCAGTCACTGAGTTGAAGCTAGACCAAAAATTGATTATCTAACAAGACAATGACCCAAAGCATTCCAGCAAAACTACCAAGGAACGCTTAAGAGAAAGAAGATTCATACTCTAGATTGACCTAGTCAAAGTCCAGACCTCAATCTGATAGAAATGAACTGGGTGGTACATGCCAGATGTCCCTCCAACCTCTCTCAACTGGCTGAGTTCTGCAAAGAGGAGTGGGCAAAATTCCCTAAAAGCAGATGCAAGAGACTGGTTAGTAGTAACCACAAGCCACTAACTAAAAGGTTCTACATACTTTTGCACATGGCAACTTTTCAGTTTTTGTAAGATTAACCACTTTTGTTGAAAAATTATTGAAAATATATCTCTTTTCCCATCTGTGTCCCCTAATTATCTAATCAGTCATGTGGCAACAGTGCAATGCATAAAACAATGGAGATACTCAATTATTGTTTACATCAGACATAAGAATAGGGAAAAATGTAGACCTTACCACCACAAGCTGGACAGTTTCCTCTTCCTCCATTGTTTTTTGCAATCAACATCAAAGGGTCACATGTAACAAATACTGTTACTACTGTGTTCTACATAATATATTACTTCGTTCAAATGTAATTTGTCACATAGTAATTTGATCAAGTGTTACATTAGAGGCATTTCCTCAGTGCATTCTAGCATTGCCCAAGTTGCAATGATTGGCCCACAGTCACTGTAATTCTTGTGTCTGGAACACAGAGCACCTCAGCAAACACTGAGTAGATGTTATCTGGATTCTGAAGCTGGGGGAAATGATGCATCTCTACACTGTGCTGCCACATTTCCAACATGAGTGTGATTAGCTCAAGGGGATGCTATAATTATGGGTCAAAACAAGGTGACATATTTGTTGCTGACTGGCCCACAGGGGACTACATCATTTATGGGGTACAACATGTTTACTGTGGCCTTGTTGAACCTGTCTCTCTTCATATTACTCCTGCAAACAGTCAGCCAGTCGCCTCCTGTCTTTTCACAAGGGTTATGTGCAATGCAGAGCCACAGCAGCATGCTCTGGGGGAGGAACTCCTCTGTGATAGAATACAACATACTGTGTATTAACACCATCTGCTGACCAAATTCTGGTTTATTTAAGATTTCTTGAGATTTCTATAAGATTTCCTTGGGTAATATTTATTCATGCCACGTGTCTTGTTCTTCATCCTGTGAAATTTCATTTCAAACTCTAAATAACATCCTGCAAATCATTGTTGTCAGTTAAAAACCTCCTACTTTCGAACACGGTCACTTCATGTTTTCAGGCTCTCTCAGCTGATAATATTATTGAAGAATTACGTTTTGGGAAATACATTTATTTCTCTCTTTGCAAGAGTGAGCTGTTCAGATAGATATCATGTCTAATATCTGTGTGGTCCATACTAAGTTGAAGTTAGGTCTGAAAATTTATTGGAACATAACTGAAACCATAATATGGCCTGGTGCAATAACCAAATCACTGGAGCAGCAAGTTGGGGATTTATCTGGATGTTACTGTGACACGCATCACCCACCTAAACAACTCCCCAGATACCAATTTGATCAAGCAATGCCCTTGTTCCTTGTCAGTTCATTTGTTAATGGACCCTCATGTTTCCTTTGTGTGTTTCTTTCCTGAGTTTTGTACCCATACCTGCCTGCCTGTCTGTCAGTCTACTTGACTGCGCACCTGCCTGCATTCCTGCCCACCAGCTTGTCCACCCATCTGACTGTAAGTCTGTTTATCTGTTTATCAAAGTATCTCCACTGAATCTGCCAGCACTTGTGTTTGCCTTTGGATCCTCCCTCCCTGTGCTGTTTCCAGCAGTTTGACAGAAAGCCCACTTAGGATTGATGTCAGTCCAGCAAACAAGTTATCTTCACAACCAGTGGCTAAAACAGAATGTGAATTTGGTATGAATATTCATGACTTTGGGTAACACTCCTGATCTCTCTTTTAGCACCATCATTTACTTTTCCATTTACTCATGCACTAAAAAAAATCAAAATTATTCAATCTATCACACTACAAGAGGAAGAATCTTTTTTGGTCATTCCATGAACTTTCCTCTAGCACTAGTAATATTGTGAGCATTGCCAAACACAATCACACAATCTACACCAGCACATAAGAATAGCATCTTTTCACAGTGAATAAAGAGCAAGCAATAGACACCACTCTTGCTCCCATAGAGATCCCTGAGGTCTGGATCACAGTAATGTTTACCATAGGCTTCTATTTTGTTCATTTTTGAAAAAAAGCTGTTGTGTAGCCCAAGTAACATCATTTTAAGCGCCCCTGTGAATATCAACTTATGGAACACCTCTAACACAGACAAAGAGTTTGAATCCAAATGTATGTGGTTCTCCCAGTGAAGATGTCCACACATACTCTGAGTGACTCGGGACTCGAATCGATAATGAATGACATGTCTGCTACAGCATAGATTGTTAACTGATGCTATTTCACAGAAAACAACAGTGTTCACTATTAAAGTCAATGTGAAAACTACTCAATAAGTTAAGACTAGTAAGTTGCTTGTTAGTTATAAAAATAAAAATATAGATGAGAAAATAATAAATCAATTCTTTAAAGTCTCATTAAAAGCTTATCAGTCATGTCTGAAACAGAGTTGATCGACACCTGGTCACTCTGTCAACACTACAGGACACAATGAAAGGCATGAAGGCCGAAGACAGAATTAAGAGTTTTGGCTGACTCACCCTTCCCTCTGCGCTGGCAGGTCTGGCAGGGCGGGTGAACACCTGCACTGGGTCTTTATGATAAACCTTCAGACAGGAGTTGGATGTGATGTTTCTACAAGCAAACACAACGAGAGGGGCACTTTATTACATGTAGAATCACCATTGACACATGTACATGATTATTCACGATTTATTCAATTTCAGTTTATGTTTATTGAAAATGGTGAGGAATCAGATCTGTACACAATGAAGACACATACTTGTCTGTTTCTATTGTATAGCTATGCAGCATGTAACAAGAAAAGGCTCACTCTATAGATTTACTCGCTATTTTTGTAAATTCTTATTACAACAGATATTATACATTGTTTAGCATTAGGCACTAGTCATTTTTTAGGATTCAGAATATTTTACTGGCTCTTTGCTCAGTGTAAATATTTTTTTAATCAAGATCAAGTTTTCTCAGTACAACAAAATTGCAGTGCTGAGTGGTCATTACAGAGATATAAAGTGAGTATGGGTATATCTCAATTGCAGCTAGCACCAATGTACCCAAAAAAGAAACATGAAGTGAATGGATAGAAATTAAAAAGGAGGGTGGCAAAAAATGCAAGAATATACAAATAAAAATAGAGAGAAAAAAAAGAAAAAGTCTCCAGTTTTAAGCAGGACATGATGTCTTCTAGCCATTGTGGAAAGAAAATGGTATAGAACATACACATAATGAACCATAGGACAGTTCTCACAAAACAAACCGAAGTACTACGTCCGCTTGCCTTATTTATAGTAACTTTAAAATCATCATAATTGCTGCCTGTGGTGATTTTTCAAATGCTGATACATTGAGGGGGAATAACAGGAGATTGACAGGCATACACAGAGCCGGACCAGTATGGGATTTGTCCCAGTAGGAAATAAAAAATGCAAAATAAATCTAACTTAATGTTAGCTAATTCATTCTACCATTTTCTCTCACCTCTCTTCTTTCTCTCTCTCCTTCTAAACTAAACTGGGTATTTTGCAACTTAATAATATTGCAGCAGCAGCAATAATTTTCCTGTGCCAGGCCGCCACGTCAAAATATATGGATCGGGAACACAGCAGACATAAATTTAGCATCTTGGTCTCACCACTGGCATGCAGCTCAGCGGGAGAGAATCAGAGCGAGTCATGATCAGGATTCATGTTATTTTGCCCCCTGTTTTTATCAAGTATCTAACTCCCCAGTTAGTTTTTGTGGTCTGTTCATTTTAAGACAAGATTTGGTTGTAAAGTTTATAGCTTGTCACTCTGTTGCTCCTGCAGTACTGTGTGTGTGAATTATGATGCAGCTAGAAAAAAGTGGAACAATTTGTCCACTGACAATTTATTTTAAAAAAGAATAATCGCAGTCCTTGCGGTTTCCAAATTCCATCAGCTCATATCGCGATTTTGGTTAAACTTCTATAAATCATTCAGCCTTAATGTCAGTCCTAACAACAAAGGCTCTGTGACCTTGAGACTTTAGATCTTGGAGCACCTAGAAGACAGGCATCTGAGGATGTCAGGGAGCAATGGGGGAACAAAAAGCTCAGATCAGACAAATACAGTACTGTGCAAAATTCTTAGGCCACCATTAGATTTGTTGTTTTAGCAGTGCTATAATGACCACATACAATTATTATTTTTATTAGAATACAACAGGATAGGAAATATGTATGCAATATTCTGCATAAAAACATGAGAAAAAACAGCTTCTAAAGGCTAAAGGCTAAAGTGCGAAGTATTTAGTGTGACCTTCCCTTACACTTGAGCAAAAGCAGGAACCTGACTCTTTTAAATCTAAATGGAATGGAACCTTAAGTAATGTCATTGTTAACACCTGTATTTGTCTTACTATTTCATGTCAAAATGACTGCTGAGAAAGAGGTCTACTACACCAGGTTTGTGCAAAACATGCATGAGCATTATAAACACGTTGTATGAGTTATGGAAGCTTGCTATATGCACAAACCAGCCTTCAATCACATCAATCCATTCAAAATGCCAAAGATCACAGAATTATAGAGACATAAAACCAAGGAAATCAGCAAACTAACTGGATATTCAAGATGTGTTATTAAAGCTGTTAAGAAATTTGAAGAATCAGAGGAGATCAAAGACAAAAAAGGTCTGGAAGGCCAAGAAAACTTTCAAAGAAGGAGAAAATGCTAAGATATGCTTAAGCTTCCCAAGAATGGAAAAGGGAATTATGGAGTCACAAATCCAAGTTTAAAATTGCTGGGTCCAATCATCAACAATATGTGAGAAGAAGAGTTGAAGAGAGATGGATGAGTGAGTGCTTGCAGGCTTCAGTGAAACACAGTGGAGGGTCTGTCCTGGTTTCAGCCTGCATTTCTGCCAGTGGTGTTGGTGATATTGTCTGAATTGATGGGATCATAAATGTTGAAAAGTACAAATCGATTTAAATCATCATGCCATTCATACAGGAAAGCTCCTGATTGGGAATGGTTTTATTTAACGATCCCAGGCACACTGCTAATGAATAAAATCAAAGAAAAACAGCTGGTAAAACACTAACAGTCATGGACTGGTCTCCACAGAGTCCAGACCTGTATATTATAAAGGCAGTGCACCTGGACAGAGAAAGAAATAAAAGACAGCCTAAATCTAAAGAAGAACTTTGGGAGGTGCTGAAAGAAGCCTGGTATAATATAAAAGAAGATTACTTCAGAAAACTTCGACAGTCTCCCCAAAGGAGTTCAAGATGTGCTTAGTGCCACTCAATACTGACTTTGCCTGTAGAAGCAATTTGTTCTGAAAACTCAGTTTTTTGACTTTGTGTACATATTTCCTGTATTTTCTGTTGATCTTATTAAAGAGCCCAGAAAATAACTATAGATGGCCATTAAGATTTGCTGAAACAACAAAGCTAGTGGTGGCCTAAGACTTTTGCACAGTACCATATGTTGGGGCAAGGTCAAACTAAAAAGTAAGATTTTTGAGTCTGGATCGGTGGAATATAACTACAGCTTTCATTTAAACTCTGGCAGCTGGTTTTTGAGTCAGCTGTAAACAGTTAAGAGATTGTTTATAATAGTCCACTTGATAGGGGACAGTCTACTTTGCCATGAATTTTAAACAGTTATTTCAAGCCAGTTCCATCTACCTCTAAAGGGAGAGGAAGCTCTGATTAAATTACTGTGATATTTAGTATTATTTTGTATCTATTTATTTTGTGCATTTATAAGTTCTTATTTCATAACACTGTAATTTTATGATGTTTCCATCATCCTGTAGAATTTTATGGGGTGGAGAGAATATGTATTAGTCTTAAGGTTGGCACTTAGCCTATGCATCATTTCCTATCTATTTGAACAGTGTTTTGATTATGTATATATTAGTGTTGATTTCTTTTAGAAGTTTTAATTACTTTGTGTCAAATAACTTACTTTTAAAGACTGGGATGGCTTAAATCAAATCTGTATGTTTTTTTTCTTTTTTCTTTTCTTTTTTTTTTTTAATTAATGACAAGACCAGAGTGTCTTAGGTTAAAATTCCATTATTTTATTTGATATTTAGAACTTACTTACTGGCACATCTTTATACACAACTAGTCATAAACACATAAGATATAATTTTCCTTCCTGATTGTTAAAATTGTTAATAATTCTTAATTATCATCAGTGGAATCCAGAGTTCAGGCCAGGAGACAGAGCTGCAGTCTTACACGCTTCTCTGAGCCTCCTTTAGAGCAGTCACCCCTCCATTACCCCATAGAGACTGTGTCTGCCCCCCGACCATTTAAATTAACTAAACCAAAGGTCAACAAAAGAGGAGTTAGTCACAATAATCTAATAAAAATCAGCACATCCACCTCAAATGTTCAGCAAAATAAAATAATTAAATGCGGATTACTCAATATCAGATCTCTCTCATCCAAAGCTGTACTAGTAAATGATTTGATATCAGATCACCATCTTGATCTATTCTGTCTGACTGAAACCTGGCTGTGTCAGGATGAGTATGTTAGCCTGAATGAATCAACCCCCCCCAGTCATATTAATACTCACATTCCCAGAGACACTGGCCGTGGAGGTGGAGTCGCAGCCATTTTCAACTCCACTTTATTAATTAACCCTAAACCTAAACTCAGTTATAATTCATTTGAAAGTCTTGTTCTTAGTCTGTCCCACCCAAGGTGGAAAACATTAAAGCCAATTCTATTTGTTGTAGTGTACCGTCCTCCTGGTCCATACTCTGATTTCTTATCTGAATTTTCAGAGTTCCTGTCGAGTTTGGTTCTTAAAACAGATAAAGTTATTATTGTAGGCGACTTCAATATTCATGTTGATGTCAACAATGACAGCCTTAGCTCTGCTTTTTCCTCTTTACTAGACTGTATTGGCTTCTCTCAGTGTGTAGATAAACCCACTCACTGTTTCAGTCACACTCTCGACCTTGTTTTAGCTTATGGTATTGACATTGAACATGTAACAGTCTTCCCACAGAATCCCATTCTATCAGACCACTTCTTAATCACTTTCGACTTCATATTGCTGGATTATGTATTATCAGCAAAAAACATCCTGACTAGAAATATTTCCGATAATGCAGTAGTTAAATTCAAGGAAATGATTCCCACTAACTTAGGTCCAGTGCCTCATCTTAATTTTGCAGAAGCTACTCCCTCCCAGCTTGATCATCTTGTAGACAGTGTTGCAGACTCATTACGTACCACTTTAGATTCCATCGTCCCCCTAAAAATGAAAACAATAAAGAGAAAGAGGCAAGCTCCATGGTTCAACTCCCAAACCCGTACACTGAAACAAACAGCACGTAGGCTTGAAAGAGTGTGGCGTTCCACCAAACTGGAAGAATCCCACTTAGCTTGGCAGGATAGTGTCAAAAGATATAAAAAGGCCCTCTGTAATGCAAGAAGTGCCTATTACTCATCATTAATAGAAGATAATAAGAACAACCCCAGGTTTCTCTTCAGCACTGTAGCCAGGCTGACAGAGAGTCACAGCTCTATAGATCCACGCATCCCTATAACCCTCAGTAGCAATGATTTTATGAACTTCTTTAATGATAAAATCTCTACCATTAGAGATAAAATTAATCACATCCTGCCTTCAATCAGTACAGATTTATGCCATAACACAGGATCCATAGAGTCAGCTGCAAAACCTAACCTTGACTCCTTTTCTACCATCGACCTAGCCCAGCTCACATCAATTATCTCAGCATCTAAACCTTCAACCTGTCTCTTAGACCCCATCCCAACTAGGCTGCTTAAGGAAGCTCTGCCCTTAATTTGCAGTCCTGTATTAGATATGTTAAATCTGTCCTTGTTAACAGGTTATGTTCCGCAGACGTATAAAACAGCTGTAATCAAACCTCTTCTAAAAAAGCCCACTCTAGATCCAGATGTATTAACCAACTACAGACCTATATCTAACCTCCCCTTTCTTTCTAAGATCCTAGAGAAAGCAGTTGCAAAACAGTTGTGCGACTTTCTACAGGACAATAGTTTATTTGAGGTTTTTCAGTCAGGATTTAGGCTGTATCACAGCACAGAGACGGCACTTGTAAAAGTTACGAACGACCTTCTGATAGCATCAGACAACGGACTTGTTTCTGTACTTGTCTTGTTAGATCTCAGTGCTGCTTTTGATACAATTGACCATCACATCCTTTTACAGAGACTGGAGCACTTTATTGGCATTAAAGGAACGGCACTAAACTGGTTTAAGTCCTATCTATCTGATAGGCTTCAGTTTGTACATGTTAACAACAACTCCTCCATACACACAAAAGTTAGACATGGAGTTCCACAAGGGTCAGTGCTTGGACCAATCCTCTTCACTTTGTATATGCTTCCCTTGGGCAATATTATCAGGAAACACTCTATAAATTTCCATTGTTATGCAGATGATACACAGCTTTATCTGTCAATGGAACCTAATGAAACCAATCATCTAGCCAAACTCCAAGCTTGTCTTAGGGACAAATCTGGATGACAAGCAACTTCTTACTACTAAACTCAGATAAAACTGAAATCATTATAATTGGTCCTGAACACATCAGAAACAAACTTTCTAATGATGTAGCTCCATTAGACAGCATTGCCCTGGCTCCCAGCTCCACTGTAAAGAATCTGGGAGTCACCTTTGATCAGGATTTGTCCTTTACCTCACACATAAAACAAACTTCTAGGACTGCCTTTTTTCATCTGCGTAACATCTCCAAAATTAGACATTTTCTGTCCCAAAAAGATGCAGAAAAACTAGTCCATGCATTTGTTACTTCTAGGCTGGACTACTGTAATTCATTATTATCAGGCTGCCCCAACAAGTCTCTAAAGACTCTGCAGCTGATTCAAAATGCTGCAGCACGACTACTGACAGGAACTAGGAAAAGAGATCACATTTCTCCTGTGTTAGCCTCTCTACATTGGCTCCCAGTCAAATCTAGAGTAGAATTCAAAATCCTCCTCCTCACATACAAAGCCCTTAATGGTCAGGCTCCATCTTACCTTAAAGATCTCATAGTCCCCTACAATCCCACCAGGACTCTGCGCTCCCAAAATGCTGGTTTACTGGTGGTTCCCAGAGTTTCCAAGAGTAGAATGGGAGGCAGAGCCTTCAGTTATCAGGCTCCTCTACTGTGGAACCTTCTCCCAGTTTCGGTCCGGGAGGCAGACACCCTCTGTACCTTTAAGAGTAGGCTTAAAACTTTCCTCTTTGATAAAGCTTATAATTAGGGTTGGCTCAGGCTTGAACCATCCCTTAGTTATGCTGCTATAGGCCTAGACTGCCGGGAGATCTCCCATGATGCACTGAGCTCCTCTCTCTCTCTCTCTCTCTCTCTCTCTCTCTCTCTCTCTCCACTCAATATGGATTCATATCCCATGTTACATGTTACTAACTCAATATGTCCCCTTTCCTGTAGTATTGTGCTCTTCCGTCTCTCTCTCCTCTTCTGTCTCTTTCTGCAGGTATTTCTTCCTCTGGAGCTGTAGAGTCTGATCTGTGATGACAAGTCTCCTGCTGCTCCTACAACTCCACTCAACACCTGCTGCTAGAATTCGAAATTACTTATACTGCTATTAGTTGTATTGCTGTGTTAGCAGTTAATACTTTAATTATCACTACTATCACTACTACTGCTGTATTACTGGCCTCATCTTACATCTGATATGGAACCTGTGTTATGCTATGTTCTTCTTTCGCTATTCTCTACCCCCCCCCCCCCCCCCCTCTCCTTCTTAACCCCACCGGTCGAGGCAGATGGCCGCCCACCCTGAGTCCGGTTCTGCTCGAGGTTTCTGCCTCTTAAAAGGAAGTTTTTCCTTGCCACTGTCGCCTAGTGCTTGCTCTTGGTGGGATTTGTTGGGTCTCTCTCTGTAAATACCTATTTTAAAGAGTATGGTCTAGACCTGCTCTATATGAAAAGTGCCTTGAGATGACTGTTGTTGTGATACGGCGCTATATAAATAAAATTGAATTGAATTGAATTGAATTGGAAGGGAATTTGAGATCGATGTAACACAAAAATATACACACAAATTGTTAGCAAAACTGCTTCAGACTGAACAAAGTTAATGTACGTATATACTGGCATTATGAATGCATAGAAAGAAAAGCAAAAAAAGAGAAGAAAATGAAAAATTTAGGGATATGGTGGATATACACAATCTGTCAAATCTTTAGACCATCTCCATTTTTCATTTATGTAAATCTTTTATTTGATTTTTCATAATTCAATGTTTCTGAAATTGAAACATAAAACAAACAACAAAAACAAAATCTAAGCAAAATCTTTGACTCCTCCAGCAGCCAAATACTCTGGTGATAGGGTTTAAGTCTGGACACTGTGCTGGTCTTCCATCATTTGAAGCCACCGTCTAGATCTTTTCTTCTATTTTGGCTCATCATCTTTCTGTAGGATGAAAACCTCACCTACCAGTCTGTCTTCCTTGCTGCCTTGCCTTTTTCTCACCATACTAATAGCAAAATACAGTACTACTTTGTGCAGTGCAGTATTCTCTTAATAATGCATCAGAGGGTATAGTAACACTGTTTGTAAACTGTAGACTGTAAAAAGTGTAATCAACAAAAGATGGAGCACCAATAGAACTTATTTGCATTAACTTTTGACGCTTTATGTACTTCCATTGCTGCAGGAAAGAGAAAAGGCCTGTTTTTATGAGATTGACACTTTTTCTTTTTCTTTTTTTTCCTTTTTTAACGTGGGCAGTTTACTACTGACCTTTGTACCATTTACAATTATTTACTGGAGTTCAACTACAATAACGTACTGATCAAAAACTCTAAAACACTTAACTAGTATTGTACCTATATAATTTTGCTCATCTTCCTCTGTCTAAAAGGCACACATATTGTTGCTGTATCAAAAAGCCCTCACCTGATGTCCTCCACGTCATAGTAGACATTGCGGCGGCTGTCTTTGATGTAGATGGCCATTCTGGAAGACTGCAGCATCTTCATGGTGAGTTGATGAGGGAAGGCAGTGACGAACAGACTCCGCAGAGCATCCTGACTGCTGATCTCAGCTGGCATTCTAACCTGCTTTGTCTCCTCTCCATACTGCAGGTACAACACACCTGATTGGGACAACACACAGTTTTGGTAAAACTGACATGTCCATTAATCTGAATACACGACATCTGACACAAGACAGCTTTAACTATGTGTCCTGCACTGTATATATTTAAAAAAAATCCAACTATGCAGGTGATTCACATGTGATTGGCAGAGTGATACTCTTAATTTCAGTGTGGTTAGTGACAATCTGTTACAGATAACACTGACCTTACACTGGTATTTGAAGAAAATTTAGGGTTTTAGATGAATTCCAGTGTTTATCCTGCTGAGTGCCATCTGTACCGTACTGTCATCATCCAGTAAATGATATCTTGATAGACATTAATGCACCAGCTGACCCATCAGTGAGCCAAAAAGGAGGCAGTCCAACACCAGAGTTGAGACAACATCTCTTTGTAGTGGAAATAAAATCTCATAGAAGCTGCCTAAAGACATTATTTTCATCAGGATCTTCTAGTTGTACATCCGTAAACTTTTGGCCACTTTTTTCTTCCATACGTTTTTCCGTTGCTTTTCATGTGCTAAAAACATTTAGTTCAAGAGATTTGTGGCGTTTTAATGAGGGTTGTTATATATATATATATATATAATATATATAATATATACATACACATACACATATATATGGTAGAGCAGGCACTTCCCAATCAGAAGGTTGGCGGTTTAATACCCAGCTCCACTGGTCCGTGAACCAACATGAAATTTTACTGAATATACCCCGAAGGCAAACCATAGATGTGTGAACCTGATAAAGCACTCTATATAGAGAACAAGCTCTGCGTGAATGGGTGAAATTTAAGCAGTTTCTACCTCATACAGTTTAACTTCCAACTTTTGATTTTGCATTTAGCTGTTTTTTTTGTTTTTTTTTACATTCTGCTTTTTCCCCTCTTTGGTTGTAACTACTCCTCCGTACTTTCTGCTACAGAAACCACTCAACTATCAAAATGTTGAGCCTTTTTTCTGCTATTTATACTTAAAATATTCTGAGTAGGCCTGTTTTCAACTTCAGATAGAAGCACAGTTATGTTGAGAGCCTAATAAGATCACCTAACGTCAAAGAACTCTAATGGTGTTAGGGAAATGCCAGTCAGGGTGTTAACACACACTTGTATTCCTAAAGAGAGGTCTGTTGACTTATAGCACATCCTGCGTGGATGTGTAGAGGCATAAATTGTGTTACATTTTCTGATGTATAGCATATTGCACTGCTCTGTACAAAACATAATAATGTGACCTTTTTTTTGTTATGTCTTGAGCAAGAGTAATGGACTGTACTTATATAGCTCTAGCTCTAGTCTTTTCGACCACTCAAAGCGCTTTACACTACAGATCACATTCACCCCATTCACATAGAGCACTTGTTCTATATATTATTATATATTATATATATTGTTCTATATATATATAAGTGCTTTCTAACACAGACACACGCATTCACACACCAATGACAAACATCTGAGGCAATTTGTTACGTATCTTGTCCAAGGATACTTCGGCATGCAGACTGGAGGAGCCGGGAATCGAACCACCGACCTTCTGATTGGTGGGCGACTGCTCTACCTCCTGAGCCACAGCCGCCCCAATACAGCCACAGTAAGACATGACAGTGAGCAAGCATGAATAATACTGGGACCCTGGAACAAGCTCACCTGAATGAAATGCAGCAGTTTTAATGTTACCCATTACACCTGTGTTCTTCCTCAAGGGACATGCCTGCTGTGCCAAAGTTCTCTCAAACATATTCATTGACAATGAAAACACAGATATTTGTGTTGATTACACTAGGCTTACAGTCACACACTTCAAAAGAATTACCCATGTAGGTTTTGAGTCTCAAAACACAAGTTTCAACTTAATTAGGATGTACAGACAAAAACACAAAACAGAAAAACAAAGATAATGATTTGAATTTGGAACAGATTTTATGTTGATGTAAGATCTATATACAGACATTTTGGCTTTGTACGTTTGGAAGAATGTTGTGTACTTAGGTATGTGTGACTGTGACCAAGAAAATGTATATGTGCAAGGAGAAGAGAAAAAATAAATGAATAATAGACCAGATGAAATGTAAAAAAAAAAAAAAAAAAAAGCACACTTTTTCATAAAAGCATGAAACTTGGGGCCCTGAATATTTTCGGAAATAGAGCAATCACAAAAACACATTGTAGTGGTCATGGCATTTTACTTTCTGCCATAACTGTATTATGTATTTGTATCATATCTTCTGAACCAAACAGGATAACACAGGAAAGCTAATGTCTACTCCATGTTTTGATGGTCATACACTGTTCAAGTAAATAGATAAAGGAAATCACAGGACCTACTAAGGCTAGACTTTCATGTTTGTTGAATACATGACGTGTAGAGTTTTAAAAGCTTAATCCATTCGATCGATAACCATGTCAATTCAGTAACTGTTAAAAGTAGAAAAATACTCAAAACCACAACAACCTGTATTAAAAAGAATCTGTCAAAGACAAAGATTTATTTTTTTAAAATTAATTCAGGTTTGATTGATTTTGTTGTTATTGAACATATTTGTCTCCTTTACACAGTAATGTATGTGACACATGTATGTGAACCCCAAGGCTAAGTTAACTGGAATCAGGAGTTAGCAAACCTGGAGTCTCATCAATGAAGTAAAACCAGAAGTATGGTTTAAAGCTACTTTCACTCACAAAAAACACTCAAACATTTTGAGTGCTAGAGAGGTGGTGAACCAAAAAAATATATTTATATTTGTTTCACAGCAGTTGTTCTGAAGCCTTCTCCTGTCTTCTGTCTCTGGGTTCTCTGTGTGTGTGTGTGTGTGTGTGTGTGTGTGTGTGTGTGTCTACTTACCATCTGGCTTCTCTCTTTTCTGACCACTTGAGCGGCCCACGGGTAGACTTGCTCTGGCTTTACAATTCCTGGGAAAGGGGACTGTGGGGGGCATCACTTGTCCATCGGACATGGTCTCTGAAACTAGAGGGTCCTGCTGCTCCATCAACCCCAGCACACCTGCACTGAGGGGACTTTCAGAGGGCCGGAGACTCCTCATCTGGATTGTATAAAAAATATGAAGAGAGTAGACTGAATCACAGAGAATGGCTGCAGTCTTGCAGGGAGAATGTGGCAATAGTTGAAAAATTAGAACAAGACAGGGATTATTAATTAATAATTTAACAGGTTCTTCCCTATTTGCTTTCAATACTTCAATACAGTCAAATATTACAGAATGAAACTTTAACTGTGTTTTAAGGGAATGAAAAGGACATTATTCTCCTAAATCACAGCTGTTGAGGAAAAATAAGCTGTCATGTAGCCTACTGGATAACTTTAAAGGAGGCTGGTGTCGACTAAAATTTCCTCAAATTTTTCCTCAAAACTCCCTCATTGTTTCACCCGATAAGGTGTTGAGACCTGACGCTTGCTGTCCTGGGCCACAGTGTTGCATTACAGACAAATTTTTGGGGAAAGCTTTGAGGGTCCAGGGCTGGCCCTCAGTTGCTGGGAGAGCACCACTAAAGACCCTTAGTTGGTTGCCACACTTTCTCAGGGCTACAATCAGTTCAGTTTCAGCACCAGCCCCCCAGTTTTCAGTGGGGTCAGAGTGACCACATTCAACGATACCACAAAGACTCAGGCACTCACACAGGAAACATCTACCCTCTTGGAAAAGAACACCATCAAAGAAGTAGATCTTCAGACACAGCAAGGTAGGCATTCTGCCCGTTACTGGACTTATGAGGGCTGAACACATTTCTGAAGGTGTTGGCCTTCCACATGTTGAGTAAAGCGGATGTGCTCCAAGCTGCAACACTGCAGAGTTGGGTCATGTCCATGGATCTAAAGGATACATATTTTCATATGCTAATAGCACTTCATCACAGACACTATCTATGATTTGCATTCAAGGACTAGGCCTATCAGTTTCAAGATGATACCTTTTGGTCTTTCCTTAGCCCAACAGGTTTTGACAAGGTGCATACAGGTGGCACTGGGCCAGATGCAAGCCAGCAGCATGCAGATTCTTCCATATTTGGCTGATTGGCTGATAACCCAGGAATAAGATAGAGTAAGATCTAGATCTGCTCTATATGTACACTGCCTCGATATAACTTCTGTTGTGAATTGGCACTATATAAATACATTTTGACTTGACTTGACTATGGCCCTTCTAGGTCATGTGATTTGGTTGGGTCTTAATGTCAACTATGCCAAACATTGTCTCATACCCAGCCAAAAGGTGGAATTTATTGTATTAACTCTGGACTCCTGCCAGATGCTGTGGTACTCCAATTGAAGTATCCTGTATCCTGGGGACAGATAGCAGCCCTGCGCTTTGAGAAAGCAGAGCACAGGAGGGAATATAAGGATTAAGAAGATCAGATAGGAAGGAGGGGGCTAGCCCATTTAGAATTTTATAGGTCATTAGGAGCACTTAAAAGTCTGACCTGATATGGTCAGGTAGTCTTGTTCTCTTGCGGTTCTTATTAAAGTTCATAACAGAGAATGTCTTTTCACACAAACAAGTTCAGCATTTTCTTTGTAAATTTGCAAATCTCTGGAAACCAGCCTTTATCCAGCTGCTGGTAAAAGTTTATGAGAGAAGGCTGTTGGTGTCAACTGTGCCACTCACTGTCACTCTGCAGCTCAATAACCTCCAGTTGCAGTTGATACAGAGCATCATCGGGGTCCACAGAGAAGGGAGGTAGTTTCATGTCATCAGCGGCGGAACAAACAGAAACAAATAAATCCGTTCCTCTTGTTTGCTCTTTAAGGCTCTGGAGGTCAAGCAGCTCTTCAGTTAAGTCCACGTCGTCATCAACTCCTCTCAAAAAAATCTGATCTTCTATCTGATGATATGTCTTCAATTCTCCATGCTGTTGCAAGCCAGGCTAACACTCTTGCAACTCTTGCCAATGTTGCAAACTCTCTGGAGACAGATGTTCGCCACTATTTTCATAACTCACCCTCTGCAAAAGAATTGCAGTATTTCGCAATTAGCATCGCCACCTTGTAGCTCGCCTTTGTGGCTTTTTCATTTCACCCACGGGCTCTTATGAAAAACCTCTGCTGTGAAGCTAAAACACCCCCCCACCCCACCCCCAATAGTTTGTCGAATGTGTTTGCATGTTTTGACTGGTAGTATCTCTTGACATTGAATTCTATATACATGGCCACAGTCTCTTGGCAAATTGGGCAAACACAATTGTTTCGTATTGCCGTGAAAAAATATTGTAATTTCCACCTGTCCTGGAAGCAGTGTCCCTCGCAGTCAACTTTCCTTTTTTATTTACAGTCACCATTTCAGAAATTGGCTGGAAAGGGTAACAGCAAGGGTCACGCAGAGGGCGGCTACACAGAGCTACTTTTGCATTTTTTTTACTTGTGTAATTTACATGCTCTGGCCAACAGTGCCGGGGGCCATAAATGATATATTTTATGACAGACGCCACAGGGCGTATAAAATTTGACCACAGGCCACAATTGGCCCCCAGGCCGGACTTCGGATGTGCCTGATATAGTGGCTCAGTGGGTAGAGCGGTCGGCCACCAATTGGGAGGTCGTGGTTCGATCCCAGGTTTGCTTGACACACTGGCCTCACTTAGAGCACACACGGGAGGCAAAAGGTGCTCCATCAGCCACTGATGGTTTTCAATCATCGTGAATGTTTCTAAACATTAGATATTGAGGAACTTTCATGACATTGTGGCTGAGATTTCAGTTTCTCCTCTCCTTGACACAGCACACAGCATTTGGTCATTCTGAGCTGATTAAGCATCAAAAAGCAGCGAAAAGCTGATTTTGACACACTGGCCTCACTTAGAGCAGAAGAGCAGAGAAGTGGAATCTGAATTTATAGAGAGTAGAAGACCATTTACTACTTAGCATGTGAAAGGCCATGAAGGCAGACTGAAAAGGTTCCAAAAGATTATCATCAGCTAAGTGGGCTGACAGCTGCTGAGACACGACTTTTTCTAGTATTTTAGAGAAGAATGGAGGCTTTGAAACAGACCGATAATTACTCAGAGACCCAGGATCAAGGTGTGGTTTCTTAAGTTAAACCGCAGCTGTTTTAAGCCAGAAGGAACGGTGCCAGTTATCTATGATAAATTCACAATATTCAGCACTGCAGGGCCCAAGACTGGCCAGATATCTTTGGAGAGTTTACCTGGTAGAGGGTCGAAAAGCAATGAATCAAGAGATACAGTGTCAAAAGTCATTAGAGCAGAAACTGTCTGAGACTCAGTGTAATGCTCAGCTGGTTCTGCAGCAGATGCTGGAGAGGAGGAGCTGATTGATCTGTCTCATCTATTTGACTGCAGACAAAATGAAGAAATGTATGAGCCGTGAAGGGTGAGCAGCTAAGAGATGGCTGCTTTTCAGTAAGTTTAGCCACAGTGTCAAAAAGAAATCTAGAATTGTGTTTATTGCTATTGATTAAGTTTGAGAAATTGTAGTGTAAGAAGCCTACAGCTCTGTGATGTGCAAAGAGTAAAAGTGCCTCTAAAAGAGAAAATATTGCAGCAAGCTAATGATCTTTAAGGAATACTGTGATGCAATCATTATTCACTGTATGATTCAAAGTGATTCAAAGAAAACATGTGATTTATGTTAAATGTCACTGTGTGAGAGTAGATGTTAGTGTTCACTGCATATAATGTATACTTTTTATAATCTAAAGTGTGAAAAAGTTACATAATTAAAAAAAAAAATGATGCAATGAAGAGTTAAGAAATAATTGTGTAAAATCAAAGATAACTTTGTTTTTAAAAAATACAATCAGGACAGGCCAGAACATAATGGTGTAAAACAGAGAGTGAGCAGGTCAGATGAGGACAGGGCCAGCTTTGACATGACCCAGCAAGCGAAACTTGGCAAAAGAAAAGTCCAGGTGCATTTCAGGAGATATTGGCATATGACAAATAAGTTAATAGTGTATTTTAACCAGGGGACCAAGGATTGACAGTTAGACTAACCAATGTTTTAATGGTGTAAATTTGATTGAAATTTTATATAAAGAGGGACAGAGCCAGTCCAGTTTTAGAGCTCTTCAGGTGTATCTTGTGTGCACTTTGAACTGTTCTCGTGTTTCTTTGTCGACAAATAAACTCTGGTGCCTTGGACACTGCCGTCTCCTGATAATTTTTGGACCCCTGAATCAGGCTGAAGAATTCTGATCGTAGCCCAGTGGTTTGGGACTTTAAACCCAAATCCACATCAAAATATGCTGCTCTAGCAGTAGACAATGCATACTTATATTTCAGGACACAGTGGTGCCACTGGAGATACCAAGGCTGTGATTTTGATTTTTGCCATTCGGGCTCCAATTTCCTGCAGGCCTGCTTCAGAGCATGTATTTCATCTGTAAACCAAGGCGTAGACCTCTCTGACTGTCTAACTTTAGTGGTGAAAGGTGAAACTGAATTGAGGAGACTGGAGTCGTATTTAAATCCCTGGTACAATTTGCTGTGCTGGGGGCATTATTTAGAGGTTCAGAGGTTTCATCAGTATATGTGACAAGACATGATATAAAGTCTCCAAATTCTTCTAAAAACTGTGAATAGGGGCCAGGTTTGAGGGTCTTGTTGAGCCTGGTGCTGCCAGTAGCAGGCTGACATGACAAAGTACTGATAGATGATATATTAATAGGAATGAGGCATCTAGTGTTTCTGTCTTTTATTCAATGCTTTGTAGAACACTACACTGCAATGGGAGCAATGATTTGTACGTGGTGGCTGAGAATTTTGGGAAAGTTGTGACTACTATAGTGGGAAGAGAGACTCAATGCAGTAGATCTGGCCATCAGTCTGAGCATCTACAATCTGTAAATTTTCCTAGATCAGTTTCTCCCTGCGTGAGAATATAAATTAAGATAGGCTAATGAGGCTACAAACGGCTAAGCTAGGCTAAAATAACAAACAAGCTAGAGTCTCACTCTTAAGAAAGTGTCAATAAACAGATAGCATTCAAAAATAAAAATAAAATAGTACAAAGCAACAGCAGAAGACCTCGGGATGAGGAAAAGTGAAGAGAACGGGAAAGAAGAAGTGTCGTCTCACAGAACTCTCAAACAAACTCAGTCTTAGAATTGTTTCGAAATACTATATGTGGGTAAAATTGAGAGAAATCGGACCCGTATGAGAAGAGGAGAAAACAGAAGGGAGAAAGGTATGAATCCAGACTCAACTCAGATGGGAATGAAAACAGCCCACAACTTTGTGCCCTTTATTGGGTCAGTGTATGTCTAATATTGTGAAATTGTGAATATTTGCTTAGGTGCAAGTCCCAGGGTGGCATAGTCAGGCTATATCCTTAAATCTTAAGACATAAGGTCCTGCTTCCAACAAGTGTTAGCACCTGCATACATCACCTAATCTGCCTCAAACTTCACATGTATGATAAGAGGCCCAGCCTGAACACATATATGTACCAAGTTTCGGTCAGTGCAACCTACTGGCAGCAGGAAAAATATCATGCTTCACATGTATGAGGGGTCCAGCCTGTGCCAATTTTGTTTCATAGCAACACCTACTGGCAACCACAAATGAAATGTGTAATACTCAGGATATGATTCGTTATTTTTTAACAGGGAGTTGCACATGTTTATATATCTAGGTGTGTGGGGTGGGGGCTGGGGGGGATAATGAGAAAGTAAACACTGGGCCAAATGATATTTAGATGTAAGTGCAGTGTCCAATGATTGCAATGGTGCACAGCTGCATTGATCTGAGTCCTGCCGCATCCCTGATGGCATAGGGTACGAGGGCCCGTTCAACGCTCCTTGCAGCTTTAATTTGATTTGAGATTGTGACGGGATTATGTTTCTGGGAGTGGGATGGGACGGGAGTGAAAATCCACTCCTGTGTCACCCACTAGTCAGTGGTGTGCTCTCAAATACATTTCAAATATCTAAAAGTACTAAACAAGGAGGTCCTTTATCCCCATTGATATTTGCACTGTGTATCGAACCATTGGCAGAATATACAGAGGAGAAATTTAAGCAATTTATATAGCAGGAGAAAATCATATTCTGGTGATATAAATTATCTTTGATCAGGATATGTCCTTTAGCTCACGCATAAAACAAACTTCTAGGACTGTGTTCTTTCACCTGCATAATATCGCCAAAATCTGACATTTTCTGTCTCAAAAGGATGCAGAAAAACTAGTCCATGCATTTGTTACTTCCAGGCTGAACTACTGTAATTCATTATTATCAGGCTGCCCCAACAAGTCTCTAAAGACTCTGCAGTTCATCCAAAATGCTGCAGCAGATTACTGACAGGAACTAGAAAAAGAGACCATATTTCTCCTGTGTTAGCCTCTCTACATTGGCTCCCAGTCAAATCCAGAATAGAATTTAAAATCCTCCTCCTCACCTAGAAAGCCCTTAATGGTCAGGCACCACATACCTTAAAGATCTCATAGTCCCCTACAATCCCACCAGAACATTGTGCACCCAGAATGCTGGTTTACTGGTGGTTCCCAGAGTTTCCAGGAGTATAATGGGAGGCATCAGGCTCCTCTACTGTGGAATCTTCTCCCAGTTTGAGTCCGGGAGGCAGACACCCTCTGCACTTTTAAGAGTAGGCTTTTTAAGAGTAAACTTTCCTCTTTGATAAAGCTTACAGTTAGGGTTGGCTCAGGCTTGAACCATCCCTTAGTTATCTCAGATTTCCCATGACGCACTGAGCTTCTCCCTCTCTCTCTCCCCATCAGTATGGATTCATATCCATATTACATGTTAATAACTCAATCTCATCTTCCCTTTCCCATAGTTTTGTGCTCTTCCGTCTCTCTCTCCTCTTCTGTCTCTTTCTACAGGTATTTCTGCCTCTGGAGCTGTAGACTCTGAGCTGTGATGGCAAACCTCCTGCTGCTCCTACAACCCAGCTCAACACTTGCTGCTATAATTAGAAATTTCTAGTAACTGCTTCTAGTTTTATTGCTATTGCTACTTTAATTATCAGTATATCATTACTACTACTGTGTTATTGGTATCACTTTACATTCATGGAATCCGTGTTATGCTATGTTTTTGGTCACTATTCTCTATTTTCTATCTCCCTCCTCCCTCTCTCTCCCCCTTTCCTCTCTCTCTCTTTCTCAGCCCAACTGGTCGAGGCAGATGGCCACCTACCCTGAGTCTGGCTCTGCTCGAGGTTTCTGCCTTTTATTAGGAAGTTTTTCCTTGCCACTGTCGCCTAGTGCTGCTCATGGTGGGATTTGTTGGTTCTCTCTCTGTAAATATCATAATATAAAGAGTACGGTTTGTTGTGATTCAAGCACTATATAAACCAAATTGAATTGAACTGAATTGAATTGATGTATGCAGATGATATTATAATCTATTTGTCTGAGCCTCAACAGTCAAAGTTCTAAAGGACGGAACTGAGAAATCTGGACACAATTCATGTTAACTGAATGTTACTAAATGTAATAAATCAGAGGTGAATGGTTATAGGATGCACAGTTAATGATGTAATAAAAAATAAATATGCATTCCATTTGGGATGTGGAAAGGATAAAATATCTTTGTATAAATGGAACAAAAAAATTTAGATATTTTTTTTATATAAAAAATTGTGGCGAGTTGATAAATCAAATTAAAGAATATTTTAAAAGATGGTTAACATTCACACTCACTTTGGGAAAGAATCAAAAATAATTCCGATGAATATTCTACCAAGATTTTTATTCCTTTATAAAGCAGTACCCATATACACTGATGACAGGCATGATATTATGACCACTGACAGGTGAGGTGAATAACACTGATTATCTTCTTCATCATGGCACCTGTTAGTGGGTGGGATATATTAGGGAACAACTGAACAACTCTTTTTGTCCTCAAAGTTGATGTGTTAGAAGCAGGAAAAATTGGCACGCGTAAGGATTTGAGCAAGTTTGACAAGGGCCAAATTGTGATGGCTAGATGACTGAGTCAGAGCATCTCCAAAACTGCAGCTCTTATGGGGTGTTATCGGTCTGCAGTGGTCAGTATCTATTAAAAGTGGTCCAAGGAAGGAACAGTGGTGAACCGACAACAGGGTCATGGGCAGCCAAGGCTCACCTGATGGCATGTGGGGAGCCAAAGGCTGGCATGTGTGGCCCAATCCAAGAGACAAGCTACTGTAGCTCAAATTGCCGAAGAAGTTGGTTCTGATAGAAAGGGGTCAGAATACATAGTGCATTGCGGTTTGTTGCGTATGAGGTTGCATAGCCACTGACCAGTCAGGGTGCCCATGCTGACCCCTATCCCTGTCCAACCGCAGAAAGCAAATTCCACAGATCTCAATCCAATTGTCCAGCACATCTCACAGATGCTCAAACAAGTCTGATCTACGGAGGCCCCACTTGCAACTTACGGGACTTAAAGGATCTGTTGCTAACATCTTGGTGCCAGATACCACAGCACTTCTTCAGGAGTCTAGTGGAGTCCATGCCTTGACAGGTCAGGGCAGCAAAATGGGGACATATTAGGCAGGTGGTCATAATGTTATGCCTGGTCGGTGTATATTTGCCTCAAATACAATTAAACAATGGAATAAATTAATAATGAAATTAATATGGAATAACAAGAAACCAACCATGAAATATCTTCAACTACCAAAAGAAAGGGTGGGCTCATCTTACCAAATTTACAAAATATAAAGTATGGATGACAGGAAGCCTCATATAAATAAAAGAAGGGAGCTGGAATTAAACTGCGGAGATATACCACTGACTAGTTTCCCCTTTAACCTTCGCGTTGCCCTCTGGGTCGAAGTGACCGGTGGCCGACAATGTGCCTTTGTGTGTATGTGTGAGATGATTACTATGAGAATTCAAAATAATCACATACATTTGAAGAAAGATGGGAGAAATGCATTGAATATATAACATGAAGCAGGTCTTTTTTTTTTTTTTCTTCTTCATGTCTGTCCCCACTATTGACACAGAGCTATATTTATTGCGGATGCTTACATTACATTAAGTTATCCTATAATCTTATAACTCACTTTATTTTTCATCTTATGAACTGTGAATGATTTATGAAGTGTGGAGGATTTATAGTCTCTCTGTAAGTGTAGTATATGTTTTATATTTTTGTTTTGCTTTAATATAAATTTTTTAAACTTATTTTGTAGTGTATTTTAATTTTTTTTTTTTTTTGATGTGTGTGTGTGTGTGTGTATTGGCTTGTACGCAAGTGTTTATTCAACTTTAAAAATGCTAACAAAAAAAAGCTCTATATAAGTGCAGTCCATTAATATACCTTATTAGCAGAAAACTGGAAATGTCACATTTTCAAGTTTACAATATAGTAACAAGGCATTAAAAAAACATGTTTTGTCAATGATGTCACAGGTCACCATATCTCAGCTATTAACATGATGAGTAACAGAGTTAAAATGAAATAAATAAATAAAATAAAATAAAATAACATCTCCATCAGGCAAGAATTATTCTTGGGAGGGCAAGAATTAGGTTGGGTTAGACATGAAGCTGTAATGGCGAGGGTGGAGTGCTTTATGTCAGAGTCCTCACAAGCACAGGAGTACAAACGTGTGTATAAAACAGTGAGTTTATGGGAGGTGAGTTGTCCTATGTGGGTTTACTCTTGACAGCCAGCCATGTGACATGGTCCTGTAAGCAGATGTTTTCATCAATGGTCAGCTGATGAGCTGATGTTTGCAGCCTGACATGTGCACACAAGCACATGCAGAGACTTCTTCACACACACACACACACAAACTGAGTCACTACACTATAATGACAAGGTAAGCCACAACGGTCTGGATGATGCCCTGTGGCTAACAGCCCCCACATCCACAGTACTCTGAAACACACAAGGATACACCCTAATTTCTCTGTGTCTGCTCTCTACATCATCACATGCAAACAAGTATAGACATCAGAGGGCTCTCGTTCTTCTTGTTAAAAGTGATTCAAGATGCTAGAAACATCCAGTTGAGAATCTGGTTATTCTGAGGTACTTTTCTGCTCACCAAAGTAAAAAGTAGATATTTGAGTTACTGTAGCCTTTCTGTCACATCCAATTTGTCTGGTCATTTTTTTCCTGAGCTCTCGTCAATGATACGTCTCTGTCTGCACAACTAGTGCTGACTGAATGATTTGGGGGTTTTTACACAGTTCTGGGTCAACTCTAGAGACTGTTGTACCAGGGCAGTTTCATCAGTTTCGGAAATACTCAAACCATCTTGTACCAACAATCACATTACGGTCAAAATCACTGAGATCACATTTTTTCCCCATTCTGATGTGAGAACTAACTGAAACTCCTGACCTGTATCTGAATGATTTTATGCATCACACTGCTGCCACATGACTGGCTGATTGGATAACTGCAAGAATAAGCAGGTGCACAGGTGCTCCTAATAAAGTGCTCCATGTGTGTAAATAATTACAAACATATCCGTATATGACAAAAGACAGTGGTAACCCGCAGCAAATACCGACTACCTATTCAAACAGTTGACAAACAGTACAGCTATAACTGCACAAGATATGCTTCCCCTCAACTTTAATTTTAACGGACTAGCAACACTATAGTAATTTACAGCTTTACAGCTCAGAATTTTGCCAGCAGATCAGATTAGGCTGTTCAGCATGATTTGACTATTAATTCCAATCATTTTGTAAATTTTTCATACAGACTATCTGACAATCAGAAAATCCAGTAGTGGAAGGGAAGGACAATGTATTTTCAAACTTGTATAAATTGGAGCCAAGGGGAGGACACAATGTCTGTGCTGACAGTGGTATAGCTTACCAGCGTTGCAACTCTCACATTTCTAGCATGTGATAAATGCTTTCACTCTCAATCTCCCACTCTCATGCTGCCCAAACAGTTTTCACGCCAAAACCAGATGAACCAGCGATTGTATTTTGGTTGGTTATCTACCGTGTTGATAGACAGCTGCTCACAACTGGTGAAGACTAGCCAATCACAGCACAATAGGGCAGGTGTTGCTGTATGACTATACTTAACGTTAAGTAGCCAGGACCCCAGAAGATGTTCAAGCAAGCCAGTCACACTCCCATCTATCCTGGCTGAATGAAAGTGACTATGACCAATATCAGTATATATCAATTAATGAACAAACCCAGGGCTTACAAACTAGCATTATCTAATATTTGTATGAATAAATGCTGTGCAGGGTACAGAGTTTAAAGTTTAAAATTTGCTTAAACTACATAAACAGCTAGATAGCTTATATTAGCTATCTAACTTTAAGTGCACAGCAGAGAGAAGAATGAAAGCAACGTGCTTATGAAGTTACTTTCCCATCTTTTTCGTGGTCTTTCAGTTTGACAGCAGGGAGTATTTGAGAGAAAGAAGAGTTTTAAGAGAGAGCATTACAATCTGAAAGTGAAACAGCGACTATGCTCTCAAACTGAAAGATTATGCTCTTGAATAAAGATAGGAAAGTAACTCCACACATGTTGCAATGGTACTCAGTTTTTTTGAGCTACTAATATTTGCTAATGTTTTCAAGAATGATTTATAAACTTTGTTATTCCATATGACAAGTTTATTGAGATACTTGAAGGAGGAAAAAGAAAGAGATGAGGGCCCAGCATTAACAAACAGTTCAGAGGAACACAGGAACAGAGGCAGCAGGAATGAGAATGAGGGCTCGTAATTTGTTATGATTTTATGTAATATGTTACGTCAGTATCTACAATATCGGTCGATATCGCTATATCACAATATACTTACTTTACTTTACTTTACAGACTGTTTACCTATAGTAATTGATTCACAGTGGAAAGCAAAACGGACACAATCTTCTAGTGGTCATGAAAATGTGTTCAAAATGTGGTCTCCCCTACATCAAAGTACATAAGCTACTTTTATAAGTAAAAAGTACCTGTAAAAAGTTTACTCCAGGGTGATGGAAAGGAGACTCAGACCAATTATCAAACCTCAGATTCAGGAGGAACAATGCAGAACAGTGGACCAGCTTTTTACTCTTGCAGTTTAGTGCTGAGGGAGTCATGGGAATTTGACCATCCAGTCTACACGTGTTTTGTGGACTTGGAGAAGGCTTATGACTGTGTCCCCCAAGGGATCCTATGGGGGGTACTGTGGGAGTATGGGGTACTGGGGCCACTGATGCAAGCCATCCAGTCCTTGTACACCCAAAGTGAAAGCTGTGTTCGCATTCTTGCCAACACAGCTTTACTTCCACGTTATGGGGCCCACTGAATATACGCAGTAGTGTTACTCTCAGCATGCCTCTGGGTTACGAGAATGAGCAAACCACGTCCTGGTCCTGGCGCGGGTTCGTGAGTGCAATGCTAGGTGACTTAATGGATGTATAATTAAAACTTAAACGGGACTGGCCTGGTGCATATGACTATAGCAACCAACAGTGAAGATAATGATCCATAAAGTAAGACAGTATTAAACTCGTGTTGAGCATTAATTTAATTCATTTTGTGCATTTTCTTATATATGAGAGAGTGATTCTGTATACAACTATGACTTGGCAGGTAAAGTTATTTACAGAGGTCTAATCAAAGCAGTGCAAGGTTTGAAGCACAGTATATAAAGCATGAGTGAGGTGGAAGTCTGCAACCTGGGTGTCCTGTTCAGGATTTCCAGCAAAGCCATGTACAGGCTGGGCTCAGTACCTGTCTGACCTCTTTTACCCATACGCATAGTTCCAGATGGGTGATCCTCAGCCATAGATCTGCTTCCCATCCCTCACACCAATCTCCGTACCTTTGTGAACAGAGCCTTCAGTGTGGCAGGCCCCACTTTCTGGAACCCTCGGAGCTCTGCAACACCCCATCACTGGACTCTCAAGGAACTCCTCAAAACTCACCTCCTCAACAAGGCCTATGGCCTCCGCTTTGTTTACTTGTTGTGTCCTGTGTCTTGTTTTTTGTAAAGAATACTTGGTTATTATTATTATTATTATTATTATTATTATTAACAAGTGGGACCAGACTGACCTAACTGTACACACTGACTCAATGGATGGACAATCTGACCTGATTACAGGTCAGACATATACACCATCTGAATGAAACAAAGCATGTATACTTTAGAGAAACTGAGGGCATATAAATTCTTAGGTGCAGGGGATGGCCTGCCCCCCAGTATGACCTCCCATCCCCCAAAGAAACCAAAGAAGAAAAATTAAGAACACTAAAGGTTTTATTAATGTTATTTTCCTAATTTATGTGCACTCATGTAATTTCAGCTAACCCCTCTGTGTCTGTGCCCCTCTGCACACAAGTAGTGGAGGAGCAGAGAAGACGGGTTGACAACTTGTTACAATATAGGTGAATACCTGTTCTATATAGGTGGAATTCCAGAAAATTTCCCACTACAGATCACATTCACACACACGTTCATACAGCACCTCTATACAATAGTGCTTTCTAGCACAGACACACACATTCACACACCGATGACAAACATTGGAGGCAACATTGGGGTTCAGTATCTTGCCCAAGGATACTTCGGCATGCGGACTGGAGGAGCCAGGAATCGAACCACCGCCCTTCAGATTGGTGGGCGACTGCTCTACCTCCTGAGCCACAGCCGCCGCAATAAATAAAGTAATAAAGCAGCAGCCAGACTTTGTTGAATGTCTGCACCTTACTGACTGTTTTGACTGACACTCTGTGTTTGGTTTGGAGGAAGTAAGTATATCTGATTTCGTCATGACATAGGGGGCCTCACCTGGAAGAGCTTTCTTCACTGACATGAAAAGAAAAAAATTTGGTACAAAAACAACAGAAATATCGAGGAAATATCCTTAAATAAATAAATCATTGCAACTGATGTTTTAGTGTATCCCGTTTTGCTCTTTTTGCTTAGAGCAGCAATGCTCTGGCAATGTCTATGTATTCTTGTTGAATGATGGGATACTACTCAGTGATTTTAAATAAATATTCCAAAGAGAGGGACTTAATAGGGTTGGGCGATATGTAAAAATTTTCCGAGCGGCCATCATCAGTCCCACAACAAGCAATTGCTGATATATTTGCGCAGGTGTGTGTGTTGAGGGAGCGTGACAATGGGGCCCCACGTCATTTTCAATAAATGCAACGATGGAAGACCTCTAGTGAAAAATTAATATAAAATCACCTCTTTTTTATTTTGATTTCAAACTGGATGTAGCTGGCAAAGTGAAGGACCTAAACTAAGCAATATGCTGTTGTAGCAAACATATAGTGCCACCAAAAGATCTGCACAAGCATATGCAAACACACCGTCTGTCTGAGCACACTATTCCTGTGAGCAGCACCCCACCGACAAGCCCCACTCTACCAGCGGGGCTTGGTGCTTTTGCCAAAACTAGTGATGAGGACAGGATATCTTTTCACCAGGGCCAGTTTTTGCTATGGGCAATGTGGGCGACCCCAGGGCGCAATCTATGGGCGCACGAGGGCACACGAGCGCCGTCAAAAAAACTAAACTTAAAACAAAACTCGCCAGTTTTCTAGACTACCGCTCATTTCCATGTCAAGTTAGTGGAGTGGGCGCTGGGTGCCCTCATTGTCACGTCAACTTGCTGCTGAGAGTCATACAGGTTGTGTGTGTCCGCAGAGGCAAGGGGGAGGGGGGGGGGATAGACTGATGCCAGGCCACGCAACACAAACTGCTTCCAAATAAATTGTATTTCATAATTAACATAGACCCATATGCCTACACAAGCATGTGAAATTTATATACTGTATTTTATTTATGATCTTGTTTTTTCTCTGTTCTTGTTATGTTTTTTGTATTTAAGATTATATATAGAGTTGCCTTTTTTTGCTTTCTTCAGGGATTTTTCAAGCATGTGCAATTTATATACTGCAAGGGATGGTTCGCCGGGGCGCAAATCTAGCCAGGACCGCCTCTGCTTTTCACATAGTGAAAAATCAGTCTTTCAAGGAATTACTCTCTCTAGTCAGACTGCAATTGTAGATTGTAGTTTATCATCCACACTGTTTTATGACTCATCTGAATGTAATGAGAGATATCTCCAGTATAATTAGAGACAAAAGCATCACTTTAGTAGCCTCTGACAAGTGCTTCACTTTCCATGCACTTGGCCCTCAGGTGCACCAATCTTTGTGGAGCTACAGGTGTGAAGGAGACTCTCTCGTACATAGACGTCTTTAGTTAATATAACAATAAGAATGCATAGTCAAGAAAATGTTCTTTCAGTCAAATAACATCTTTTACAGTTGTCAGTTCACTATCATTACCACAATGGTGGTAACTCCTAACTAGTGGAATTGTACAGAAGGCAGTTCTACAAGATGGCATTTCATTGGTGTAACTCGTGTCTAATGTATTAAACTAACGCCGAACGGAAGAGTAGACCCTAACATTTCGTCATCGTTTCTTCCTTTACTGTGGCTGCTGTAGATATTTGTCAGTGATGAACGCGACAGAAAATGGACAGTTACTGATTGGATCTTAGCGCACCACGCCTCTCCGTAGTGCAGAGCGCTATGCAGCTGAGTAGGCACTGAACAACCCAAATAACGATACAGTTAGAGCAGCAGGTTAGTCCGACCATGCAAACACAGACCAAGAATTAAGCAGGTTGAAAACAGTTGCTGGTTAGTCAAGCTACTTGCTGCGCATCCTTAAACCAGGTTAAAGTTACATTTAAATAGGTTTAGCAAGCTTACCTTGCAGAATGGAGTCGCTTCAACGTCCTAACTTTTGGCTCGTCAACTCAGGTTTGGTGGTAAAAATCAAGTCCCGGTTCTTCACGTCAATTAAAAGTTGTTTTCTTTGTTTGTCGTCTCTTTTTCTGTGACTTCCGTCTTTCTGCGGCGTGTTTTTCTGTGACAATCAGGTGCAGTGTAAACCCCACCTCTCTTCCACTGCGTTTCTCCGTCTGTTACTGGAGCACTATTACAACACAACTCCACCTCAGTAAATAATACTGGCTTTACCAGTCTGACTAGTATAACCGTTCAACTTGTCAACTTTATGACACCACACAGTTGACTGCTAGATTAGATTATCATGTATATTAAGGCAGATCATATGCGATTTAGGCTGTAGCATTAGGGTTAGGGGGTGACAGACAGCATCTTGCTTCCTGCATGTGGGACACTTTTTGTGGATTTTTGTCACACATCCTGTCTAGTACTCTCTGCTATGACCAACATTGCATATACTCCAAAACACACTTGTTTCTTTATAATAAACACAGTTTTATGTATTGAGAAAAATCTGAACCTCTTCTTTAATGTCAACAGACTGAGTCCTTCAGTCGGCCTGTAACTATTTCAGTTTTGATAAAACCACACGCTTTAATCTCCAGCAAATGCAAAAATTATTATGTGTGCATTGTAAGTGCAAAGAGTGATAAAGTCATACAGCAAAACGTTTAATTAATGTTTACCTGAAACTAGTCAAGAAAAATACCTGTCTGTGGGATATAATTTAGAGTAAAAAGGTATCTGGAGTGACAACCCCTCCCACTCTGCCTGCTTGCTTTGCTCTGGTCTGCTGCTTGTTTTGCAGATACTGGGATACTGAGCCTTTGGCATCCTCCTCAGCCCTCTTCCTTTGTTTGGTTTGCACCATCCAACATGCATCACATCATATTTTCACTCATCCATACATTACATACAATTCAATTCAATTCAATTTTATTTATATAGCGCCATATCACAACAAAAATCATACATGACTGACTACTTTCCTATGTACACCCAACACTATTTAGTTATGTTTATCTATGTGAAATAAATTCCTTTTTGCTTTATATATCTGTGTGTCTCCCTTTTGTTGCCAGCCTTGAACCAGGTGGTAAAAAATCGGGGCTTATCAGGGATTCTAGCCAAGTTAGTGCTGGGAAATGTTTTGGGGAATGTGCCACACAGATTTTGGTCTGTCCTGGTACTTTTAGAGGTTGTCAAAATGGGCTTATGCTTGTGGATTACAAGTGTTCCAGACGGTGTGTTGCTCTGTAGATGTTGGCCTGGTGGTAAATTAAGAGTGCCTCGCATTGTTTAGCTACTCAGGTGCACTTGTATGACTGTGTGATTTTCAGTGTGCTGAAAGGGTTACTGGTTCAGTGCTAAATATATCCCACCACTAACCTACCTAAATTGCCTTTGGTGATAACTTGTGAAATGGCTTCAATTAAAAATTTTGTTCAATTCCCAAGTGAGGATTTGTTAAACTCTTACAAAAAGGATCAGCTCCTAAAAGTGGCAGACTGTTACAGTGTTGAGCTTTCAAAAAAGTTACAATAACTTCCTGTTTCATAGCGTAGCATCCAACCAGTGCAACAGCACAGGCATTCCATGAAGACTTAACCATCACAATAAAGCACCATTATGACAACATTTGAGGTGAATCAGATCAACCCACCTGGATGAAAGCTGATAATGGCCACAAAGCCAGTCTGTCTAAATTACAATTTGTCTTGGGGAAAGAAAAAGCATATTTTGTTGGGTCATGTGATCACAGCAGAGAGCAAACCCTCTCACCCAAACATAGTGAAGCCATCTAAAACATTCCACAACCGGAGACAGGGAAACAGGTTATGAGTTTTAGGCATGACGTCATACTGCAGACAGTAGATCTGAAATGGAGGAACCATCGGTTGCAATTGCTCATGGGAAAGGCCTCACAGCCAAGGATAAGGTAACATGGCACCAGAAGCAGAGAAAGCTTTATTAAATTGAACTTGGCTTTGCAATCACCTTCTGCATTGGGTCTCCCTGACAGTACAACCATTCACACAAACTATTGACAAGCGGGGGGGTACATGACCTCAGTTTTGACACAAGAATATGGGGGATGACAAAAAACACAAAAACAGGGCCTCAGAGCAGCAGCTGAGAAGACAGGATTGCATCACGTGACATTGTGGGGTATGCTGACCTCACTTTGCTGGTTCCTCATGCTGTTTCAATGATTTTGCTTGAACAGAAAACCTCTCATTTGTCAACAGCAAATTGCTCAGATATAACACAGTGTTGCTTGAAATGCCTAACATTACTTAAGATGCAATGCTCTTAACAGTGCTACTCTTTCCTAACACCAGATGATGGACAACCACATGACTGTGTGGCAGTGATAACAGAAACCTGCCCTCAGACCTGACCTGCGGGACACACCTTTGCAGAACTGACCTGGAACTGTTTGTGGACGGTTCAGCCTCAAGGGACCTAGCAACTGGTAAAAACCAAGCGAGCTATGCTGTAACAACACAACATGACACCATTTTGGCTGAATCACTCCCCTCAATTACTCTGCACAGGCAGCAGAGTTAGTTGCATTGGCAGAAGCATGTAAATTGGCTAAAGGCAAAACAGCTGACATCTACATAGACAGTAGATATGCATGGGAGGTGCATGATTTTGGCCGCCTTTGGGCCAATAGGAAGTTTTTAACATCCACTGGGAAACCCATTGCCCATAATATTTTGG